>NW_017387389.1:0-27383 GCF_001636725.1 Cordyceps fumosorosea ARSEF 2679 | reverse complement strand
GCTCGGCGGCACAGCCGCCGCTCAAGCGGCTTGCCCGTTACAGTAGCTGTTGGAAAGGGTTGATTGAATAGTAGTAAAAGAGACATTATGAATTATTAGTTAATTAATAATATATTAAGTGAGTTCCTTCCCTAGTTAAATAGGTATTATGAATTATTAGCTATTTAATAATATATTAAGTGAGTTCCTTCCCCCTATCCTCCTCCTACCTCTATTACTATTACTAGATTGTCCTTAATTAAAGTGAGTCCTTAATTAATTCTAGCTAAAAAGAGGCCTACATTAAACGGGGTGTTATTGTAGGCTCAACAATACCTTTTAGTAAACTCAATAACCTAACTAGTTAGACTATGCCCAGTCTCTGTCAACTAACAAGACGCCTTGATCGCCTCATCGCACACCTTGGTCACCTCGAGTAAATACTCCTCGCTTAGTCGCCGTCCGACAAGCTGCACACTAACAGGGCAATCTGCCGCACTCTCCGGCGAATCTACTCTCTTAATAGAAATAGACTGGTTTTCGGTTTCAAAGTAAAAACTTACAATCCTGCCAGATCCTTGCCTCAACCAGACCCCGCGCTTTATATTTATTCTAGCTTCGCATCCTTCTCTGGCGAGACTCGGGTAACCGTAATCGTCGTTGCGCAGTAGTCCAGTACGTTCCACATACTGGTATAATTGTCGTATGAGAAATGGTGCCTATCGTACTGTAAGCATGATGTCCCTCAATCACCCTCGCACAACATTGGGTGACTTGCCTCTTCGATGCTGGCCACGGTGTGGTGGGCGTCAGCAGCGCGTCCATGGCGCGTCCTGTGCCTGTCCTCGGCTCCCATTACCCTCACCTCGTGTGAACTGTACTCCCTCGCAGCTAGCTTGGGAACCAACGTCGTCGCGTCGCTCTCTGTAATCTCCATCTCGCGTGAAGAGAGTATGCCAGACTCGACTGGAACTCTTGTCACGTTGAGCTGGCTTTTAGGAACCAGTCCAGGTTGCAGGCGCCATTCCACAGGGATGGCCGCTTCTCATTGCGCTCTCTTCTCGAGCTCAATCTTGGCCCATTCGAGCCCTGAGGCGTCTTTCGCATCGCTGCTCGACATTCCGAGGTAGTCTTCTGTGGTTGGGAAGCTCATGAGTGTGTGTAGACCAAGGGTCAAAACTGTCAAGGCTACGGAATCACTTCTACGTTTTTCTAAAAAAAAAGAAAAAAGTCAGTAGCTGATTGGTGACTTGATAGCGGGATCAAGCCGGGTTTGTTGACGGCTTCGCCGACGCCCGTCGTCGGCTTCTCCCGATGCTGTCATCTGCGGGTGGACCAGGAATTAACTACTAAACAACTACTCCAAAATGTAATCTAGGGTAACGCAGGGTTTTGTGAGCCAAGATGCGGGGATTTTATTGTTTCGGTGTGTGAGAGACCAAAGAGTTTGCCTGATATAAAGACCACCAACACGCATCTTGGCTTGGCGGACACATACACCTGTCTGTCTGTCTGTCTGTCTGTCTGTCTACACTTTCAAGGATGGCGACTGAAAAAGCTTCGAGTACGGCCGATGCCCATTCCTCTGACATGGTCATACCAGATACTTTCAAAGTCTCCTCCAAAGGTGGCATCTTGCACGAGACGTCGCCAGGCGCACCTACTAGTGACCAACTTACATATTTCGAGCTGAAAACGGCCTTGATCAACGAGTTCGCCCGCCCACCCTCCCTGGACATCGCGAGATCTCGCATTAACTAACCTTTTCTTTCAATTAGTGAACTCGACAAGCTCGGATTCGGAAGATACCCGAAGTGCATATGGTTGCTGTGCGGATTTGGGTACTTTCTTGACTTGACATGGGCTCAAGGTATTATCCTCACGGCCACAGCTATATTGTGAGTCCCACCGCTGCCACTTATACACCGTCGGTCACCATGTCGCCTTGTATACGTTCTACTAACATGCTTTCTTCAGCCAAGAAATGAATGTTCCTGCTGAGAGGCAAGGGCTCAATGTTCACCTGCGGCAATGCTGGACTGGCGTAGGCGAGGCGACTATTTTTCTTCATTTCTGCTGTACCAATACTGACGAATAGGGCTCAGCCTCGGCGCATTCATCTCTGGCATCCTCAGCGACACGTTCGGCCGCAAATGGGTTTTCAGCATCACCTGTATGATTACATGCGTGTTTGGCATGCTTCTTGTACGTTGGAACTTGTCCCGCTTGAAGCCTCGGAAACAGAAAAGACGTGCTAATTTTCAGCACAGGCTGCCGTCAAGTTCAATTATGGTGCCATCTGCGGCATCTACTTCCTTGCCTGCATCGGTCTCGGCGGCAACATCCCCATCAACGCCACCATTGCCTTGGAGTTCATGCCTCCGAGCAAAAGACATCTCGTCTCTTTACTAAGCATATTTCAGCCGATTGGTGTCGTCATTGCTTCAGTTATTGCCTACGGTACCGCCGCCAAGTTTCGGTGCGACGCAACCTTGCCAGCCTGCACCGCCGTTGGTGTCGGCGAGGCTTGTTGCTCAGTCTCGAGCAACATGGGCTGAAGATACTTGGTCATTGTTATCGTGTCAGCCACCCTTTTGATATTCTTTGCGCGCTACTTGTCGTTCAGCTTCCATGAGTCACCCAAGTTTCTCGTGGCCATGGCCATGTACACACAGGTCAAGAATACGGCGGGGTTCGTCGGCCTCAATGCCTTTGAGTACATCATGCAGATCTACTTCAATTCCGTATTGTACGCTTCGGCCCCGGAGCTTTTCGAGACGACGTACCGTGCCAGTGCTACCGGCATGCTTTCGTCCCTCGGCCGCATCGCTTATATGCCCCCTCAAGATCGGCCGGAAGGCTGGTTACATCAATTGCAGACATTGGACCAGCTTGGTCTAAGACAAAGAATTCTAACGGATATGTGGCAGACAAGTGGGTGAGATCCTCCATTATCGGATGCAGGCATTGCAACTTGTCTAGGCTTGCTATCTTGTAGGCGGACAGGGAACTGTGGAACGGGTAAACATTTGGCCTGATTCGCAAAGAGAACACTTTGAGACACCTGAATATGGCTTTATTCACATTCGATCAAGATCTGTTATATATTTGTGATACCTAAGCCTTCGCTAATCTCCCACCTAGTGTGTCCTGCAAAGCCCACAGACTGCTAATATCAACCTTGGGCAATTCGTGCTCACCATTTCCTGGTGAAGGCAAAAACCCAATCGCAACTAAGTACGCAAGGTATACGCCAATGGTGCGTGCACTTACTGTAGGCGGTGTATTATTGCTCAAGCTGCCCTCCTCGTATAGCTTAAGGGCTGCTAAAGCTTGTCGATCGTCCAGCTCCGGAGCAAGTGTGTTAGCAGGAAGGTCCCCAGTTACGAAGTGGAACAAGGGGAGTAAAGCGTGCTCCTCCTGGGCCTCATCTTCGACGTAGCTGACAACTTTAGCGCACCAGTCTGGATAAGGTACGCGTGGCATATGGAATCCGTAGGTTTCTGGAGTGCCAATCCATTCATTGAGTGTTAGTCGCGGATGGCTTGTGACTTGAGCCACGCTGAGAGCCTGTCCGGTTGCAGCGGGAAGCTGCAATGCTGCAGCGACAACAATGCGGCTGACCCGCGAAACAGGCACCGCGTTAACAGTATTGCTGATGTCTGGACGTGCCCCAACCTGTAGGCAACCCTTCCACAGCCGTACAAGAAAGTCGTCAGTGACGCAGATGCCTGATGCTGGGTCCCCAGTGATGTATCCAGACCGAACGATAGCCCCTGTGAGCCCTCTGCTCCCAGCATTGCGAATTATATACTCGCTGGCCCACTTAGACTGTCCATAGCCTGTTCCAAGGCCTTTGCAGCTACCTTCCAGGTTGTCTGTCTCTAACACTCCAGCCTTAACATCTCGCGATAGTTGGACGTAGTAGTCAGTGTCCAGAGTCGATGTAGAGCTGATAAAACAGAGTCGCTTTGGCTTCCCCGCTGCACATAGCCGAATGCAATCCAGCGTACTAACCACGTTAGGCGCCCTGAGCCTTGAGTATGGTAGCATCCAATTAACTTGGGCACCATTGTGCACAACAAGGTCAACGGTCTTAGAGAGGCGCTGCCATGTATCCTCGAGCAAGCCAAGAGAAGACCTGGACAAATCTCCTACCACTGCCTCGATCCTAGACAACCAGTCTGGGGACCAAAGACCGTAGGCCATCATTGTGGACTTTACCCTTGAGAAGCCTGCTGCTGCGTCGTCCGCGCGCACGTGGACAATAACATGCGCCTTTGCTGGGCCTTCAAGAAGCTCACGTAGGATGTAAGCCCCAAGAAAACCGGTGGCACCGGTTAGGAGTACGGTAGGTCGCGACTTGGTATAGTCCCACGTCAATGGCGCCTGCGGGATGGTGTCCGGGAGCTGGGACAGTAGCTCCTTTGCATCCGCTGCGTATGCTTCATCCTTAGCTTCTCCGTCTTCAGGTATAGGCACAGCGTCTAACCGTAGGCCAATGGGGTCCAGAGCTCTGTCGATCTCTGTAGCGAGGGCTTGAAGAGTCTGGGAACGAAAGATGATAGTGACTGGCAGATGAATGCCCTTCCATTCACTCTTGATAAGAAAAAACATCTGCTGCGCGAGGATAGAATGGCCACCCTCGTCAAAGAAGTTTGAAGACGGGACAAACATTCGGGCAGAGCGATTAGGGAGAACCGAAGCCCACACTGCAGCCAGTCTTTTCTGGGTGTCAGTCATATTGCTAATAACTGATGAGGCTCTCCTTTTAGCAACCGACAGAAGATCAGCTGGGTCAGGGAAAGGGAGCGCTGGTTTGTCGATCTTCCCGTTCGGATTGAGCGGCATCCGGGCCAGAGGGATGAAAATGCGTGGAACAGCGTAGCTCGGAACCTTGGCGGCTAAGAAGTTTTTGCAGTCGTCAGAGAGAAGCTTGAACCGCCTGAGCATACCTGCCATTGTCTCAAACTCAATCTCTTGCTCAACAAGATCTGGCTGATCTTGCGACTGGAGATGCTCAAACCACCGCTTCGTCTCAGGGACAAAATATGTGACAAGAGTCTGCTCTTCATTCTTGTCTCTCCGCACAATCGTGATGTTATCGCGTATGTATGGGTGCTGGGACAGGGTGACGTCAATCTCGCTAAGCTCTATCCGGAAGCCGCGAATTTTAACTTGCGTATCGATCCGCCCTATACACTCAACATTCCCATCCTCACGCATCCGACCCAAGTCACCAGTTCGATACAGGCGGTCTCGTGCGCCCTTATAACCCGGAGTGACGGAAGACTCTCGAACCCACTGGGCTGGATCAACAAACCAGTTCGTCACGAATTTAGACCGATTCAGTTCCAGAGTCTTCTCATCATCCCCACGGTAATTTTCCGCAAGGCCCGCGGCACGAATGAACAGTTCACCAGGCTCACCAACATCGCAGAGCCTATTCCTGTCCTGGAGGTCGACTACCAGCAGCTGGACGTTCAGCATGCCCTGGCCAACGGGGATGATATCCGGCAACGAGTCCAGGAAGTTCGGGTCCTCAGCTTTGCTGAGTATCTCAAAGAAGGAGACAGCACGTTGTGATTCAGTGGATCCAAAGAGATTTATCACCCTCGTATTGGGTGCAAGATCGAGCAACTTTCGACAGTCCCTCTTAGTCAGAATATCGCCCACAAAGAATGCCCTTCTAAGTGATGGGAACTGAGTAGTGGCGCCACCAACGCAGATCTGGCCCACGGCAGGTGTAAGGTGAGTAACCGTGGGCTTGTGCTCATACATCCACTCAGCTAGAAGTCCGTAGGTGATAACTTCGGCTGGTGGCACAAGGAGAGTTGCGCCTAGGAAGAGCGGAGTGAAGATATCCCTTTGAATGGGGTCGTGTGCTATACCACTCTTCGCCGATATTAGTCAAATAGAAGGAATAAACGCTTGCTCCGAACTTACAAGCATCGTGAATCTGTCATTCTCTGAAAGGCCGAACCTCTCCGCCATCCATGGCGTGTAGTACGTCAGCGAGTAATGTCGCCCTTGCACTCCTTTCGGGATTCCTTCGGTACCAGAAGTATATGAAAGCGTAGGAATAGAGTCAGGGCCAACAATAACACCAGGATGGTGTTCTTTGAGAGGTGCCTGAGCTGCGAGGCAGTCTTCACCTTCGAAAGAGCCTCCTGTTATATGGCCGCTATCTGAAAGATGTAACGACGGAATCGTGGCCTTGACGTGCAGGCTGGTGGCAATGAATTCACTGACAATGTCGGGAAGTTGACCAAACTCTTCAATGGCTCTTTGGATGTAGATGAGAAAATTGGGTCGCGAAACGCCCAATAGAACCTTCTGGCGCTCTGCAGGATATTGAGGATCGAGGACGCTGACGGTTGCGCCGGCCTTGAGGGCACCCATATAGGCAACGACGAGGTCGACTCCTCGGTAGGCATAAATGACGACAACATCGCCTACATTGCAGCCATGAGCGATGAGGTGATGTGCTATTTGGTTGGAGGCCTGGTTGATCTGGCGGTATGTGAAAGTGCGCTCGGGACTTCGTGAACTTCTAGTCTCAATGACACATTGTCTATCGGGCACTCGCTTTGCATTGTCTGCAAATATGTCATGGATTGCTATAACTGGAAGTGAGAAAGTCGTTCGATGACGCCAGTTTTGCTTTGGCATAGCGGTATTGCGTACCTCCACGGAACTCGCCCCAATGCAAGTCACAAGTGGGATCGGGAACCAAGGGATTAGGCCGCATATCAAAGGGGGTCGACCGGCTCTAGAATTTCGATTGGATTTGAGTGGAAAGATGAAGAATACAAAGTCGGCGAGGGGTAGTGGGGTCGTTCGCCCTTAAG
This sequence comes from Cordyceps fumosorosea ARSEF 2679, assembly GCF_001636725.1. NCBI lineage: Eukaryota > Fungi > Ascomycota > Sordariomycetes > Hypocreales > Cordycipitaceae > Cordyceps > Cordyceps fumosorosea. The sequence continues at coordinate 20,553 of NW_017387389.1, read as the reverse complement.
TATGACGGTGGGCTGTAGGAGAAAATTTGGAGTCACCTCCGATAGCGGTGCAGGCTACGAGTAGTACCTGGCTCATCAAGTGCCTAGCCCTCGTCAAGCCCGCGCGTACCTACAACCTTACTAATTATCGTAATACAGGGCGAATACCGATGATACTTATCAATTGATCGTCTTCAGCCGTAGGCCCTTTTACGAGTATGGCAACGAAGAGGTTCTCAGCCAGCAGCCCGGCATTGGCTTGAACAGTCACGTGATACCTTCTAGTGTAAACGGGGCTTGGATAAGCCTAAACCAGGTGCGCGGAACCGAGGACATGGATTGTTTCTGTTGCGAGGAAGTAATATTTGTTGATGTTCCAGGCTCCTGGTTAGCCTTAGACGAGAGCTAGGATATAGGCGCTACTCGGTGTCACCCCTACATAGATCACAGAGCTGCTCGAGATACTAATAGTCTCTCGTGTAGGTACTTCTAACCTATGTACTACGGTCCGGGCTTATGGCGAAATCTGCCTGCGCCTCGCCCCTGGCACGTCCAACCAGATCCTGAACTCCGGCGAAGGTTGCATAAAGTTGAGGGGATACAGTGCAATTTTAAAATCGCGTAGGTAAAAGGTACTAGGTTGGCGTGCAGCGCGCCTGAGGGAAAGACGAGGTTAAGGTGATTTAAGGTGATTTAAGGTGATGCTCACTGAGCAAGGGTGATCAAAGCCTGAGCAAGAGCGGCGGTGCTGACTAACTACCTGGGTTTCGTGGTTAGACTACCTACAGTGGGTTGATAAAAGTTCCGCGCGTTACCCCGTTTTATACTAAAAGGCCCCATTTTTAATACATTAGAACTTTCTCACTTTAATACTAAGAATTCTACAATAAATTTAATAAAAGAAATAATAATAGGCTCACTTTATATATTATTTCTCTTTTATATCTTAGTATTTCTATCTTAAGTTATAAAGGGGTAAAGTTAAAAAAAAAAAAAAGTACTTCTCTTTTACTAGTAAAGTAGTTCATTGCAAATTCGCTGTCACCCTCTACCGCCTTCTCGTTCTGGTAATCTGCCCCACTTTCAGCACCTCCCAGATGTGGCGGTCCGTCTTTAGTGGCTGGCTGGCTGGCCGTTTGGCTGCAACTGCTGGCCAGCTGGGCTTGCCACCGAGTCAAGTAATACTGTCCAGTCCTGTCTCGTCCTGTCACTGACCCCGAGTTGAATAAAGTCCAGACTAGACCGCCAAACTAGGCCGCACAAGACAAGACCAGGGCATTTTCCACCTGTTCCCGCAGATGGCCTGACCCCTTCGTTTAACAGCGAGCGGACCTTGGCAGGATTTTTTTTTCAAGCTCTTCTGACCCGGTACAGCTCATCTGTCGTGATGACCCGTATACTTTCTGATCCTATTTCGTCGCTTGATATTAACGTTAATGTGTTGAGAGGGACATGAAAAGGGAAAAGATTTCTGCAAACGGCCGTTGTGCCCGCTTGCCAAGACCCACCACCCGGCCAATCTTGCGTTCCGTTTCCCGCTACTCTCTGCTGCTGATGGTTCTCGCTTGGCACCCGTAAAATACCAACAACTCCAAAATATCACAAAGACATGGGGTGCATTTCTAATTACAGCTCAAATCCGACAAATTTCTGCTCTTGTGCTTTAGCTGCGTGTTCACGGGCCGCTCCCAATCTCCCAACTCTGCCGTAGCCTTCTCCGCCGCAGCCATGGACAGCCACCCGGTACATGTAGGCTCCATAGGTACCAATAAGCGCCCTTTTCGTCGTTGGTGTGCTGGCGCAATGGGAGCGCGTAGTCCTCCTAAGACTAAGGTTGAGGGTTCGAGTCCCTCGTACATCGGAATCGTCGTTTGACCGCGATTTTTTTGGCTATCATTGCAACGCGTCAACTCCCCCTCTACCAATTATTTTTGCACCCTTGTCTATTAAATCTATGCATTTGTAGTACTTATTTTCATGTCCATACCATCCCATCCATAGCCTATGTGTTTCTGGCAACACGCCTGCAATCTCGGCGACGCAGCCAGTGCAGATTTGTTCTCGTTGTCGGGTGAAAGCACATAAATCGGTGATGAAAAATGATCACATGGAAAGCGTGCTTCCATATTCTTTACTACGCTAATTCACAATTAAATCGATGTTCCCATTCACTCATATTCTACCGTTGCGCCGTTTGCCAGTCCGTGTTTGTCGCTTGTTGTTGCTGCTCTGTTTGCAAAATCTGTGCCTGCTTGGACTATTTATCCAGTCTTAACCATACATCTTTGCATTAATAAACAGAAAATTCAAAGGCTTTTAGAGAAAGAGGTTCAGGCATGTATCATCTCTTCGGCGATTTGTACTTGGACGATCCACGTCCTGGCTCGCCCTTATCTCGACGACTACAGCTCTTACAGCCATACATTGATGAGCTCAAGTTTCGAAAAAAATGCTCTATGGCAAGAATGGGATCACCTTGCTGCATTTCGAAAAGTCGCGCATCATGAAGTGGCGGCCTGGGAGGCTCATGGTCAGAAACGGTAAGATATAAGACTAATATCATGACGCCTGTGCCGGAGCTCTTCCCAGGAAACAGTTTACAAATAGCATTGATGCAGGGCAACTAAAATCATCAAGCATTTGGACAACAATATGGTCACCACCGACCAGGGTGAGGAATCAATCCACGAAATCCACTGGTTGACCAATATATTGACCTCAACACGCGTCAACGTCAACCCACGACTTGAATTGTTACATAATCAACCAATCCACGGTGCTGCGCATTTTGATGGACGATATGGATGGATTGACCAGTCGTCCAGCATCGCGAGAAACGGAAGCTCTGCTGCAGGGTAAGAGGCCAACCTAAGTCGCTCGCTGGGGCCGACGTAACACTAGTTGTCGGCACTATCCACCCACTACAGTACGGCGGGCGCGCCTTGTCGCGTCCTGCGACGCGTCGCCATTTTAGGCCACCTGCAACACGAGGCGACTGGCAGCTGAAACATGGCCGAGCCAGTAACTACCAACATCGAACCTAAAACACCAGCTAGCGATGATACCCCGCACGATGCTTTACTGCTCCCGAGGCTTGCCCTTCTAGACGCGGGAAAAATTCCTTTGACATCCTGGACGCCATCCTCAGATGAGGAGCAGCGCATATTCCGCGTCTGGAAGGGCTTCACACTAGCCGAACGAACCAAGGATACGGTGTCTTGGATATGGGACTACGGCGTTGAGATTCAATCAGAAGCGTCCAGGCGATGGATCTGCATGCCGTGCGTGCGCCAAAAAGCATCATCACCACAGTCATACGAATCAAGAGGCACACAGAATGCCGAGCACCACCTCTGGAAGTCTCACGGCTACTGGGATCCGTCAGGACGACGACGAACGCCACTGCAGACGAAAGAGGGAAGGAAAGCCTTCGCATCGATCACAGACCTCATGGGCCTCAAACGTTTGGAGCCTAACGACCAGGCCCTGGCGAACAACCTAATCCGACGATTCGATCAAGCCGAGTTCCAGAAGCTGGTGGTGAACTGGATAGTAGAGAGCCAGCAGTCATTCAGGCAGGTCGAACATCCACGTCTGCGACAAATATTCGAATACCTGAATCCTGCGGTGCGTATCAAGGATGCGCATGTTACTGCTAAGACTATCCAGAGCTTGGCTATTCAGCAGTTCGAGCGCCATCGCGATGCCGTTCAGCATGCATTGAGGAGGTCTCCGGGCCAGATACATATCGCTTTCGATGGCGCGAGGACCAGAAACCGTCACGCATTATACGGCGTGACGGCTGTCTTCCGAGATGAGGACAACCAACTCCGAAAGCTTGTCCTGGGCATTCCGGAGCTGGTGGAACGACACTCCGGCGAGAATATCGCTGCTGAGATCCTTGACATTATTCGCTCCTTCGGCATCGAGGACAAAGTGGGTTACTTCACCCTCGACAATGCAGCGAACAACGACACGGCGATGCGCGAGATCGCGCAAGAGTTGCACTTCGATCCGGTGCGACGGCGCGTTCGATGCGTTGGCCACATTCTCAATCTCGTCGTCAAGTCCCTTCTGTTTGGAAAAGATGTCGAGGCGTTTGAGGACACCGTCGCGAAGGGCGAAGCACTGGCAAGGGCAGCGCACGACACGTGGATGCGGAGAGGCCCCGTCGGCAAAGCTCACAACTTTGCCATTTGGGTCCATCGGTCGGATGTTCTGACGCAGTTGCTTCGCCAAATCCAACAAGACTCGTATGCGGCAGCTGACGACGCCGAAGTTGGGAAGCAACGGCCAGTCGACGTGGTTATTGACAACGATACCAGATGGCTATCCCAATACTACATGATCAAGCGGCTGTTGCGACTGCAGCCTTTCTATGAAGAGTTCATTGCTAAAGCAAAGAGAATCTTCCGAGATGGCCGGAGAGGAGAGGTAGGCCGGAGGTTTCCTCCTTGTCTTGAGGAGTCAAGCTTCCTCACCGAGAACGATTGGGCGGTGCTCAGGACTTTTGACGAGATCCTCTCGGACTTCCACGTGGTTGTACAAGCGCTCCAGGGCGATGGGCAGCCGCGTTGTCGCGCCTCCGGCATACGAGAGACCTTCGGTTCGATGACTGACGTGCTAGAGGCATTTGAGTTCCTTCTGAGCAAGCTGGAAGACGCAAAGTCGCAGATCGAGACGCATCCCGAGCCGGAGCATTTTGGCATTAACGTCAATCTTGGCTGGATGAAGCTGGACAAGTACTATAATACCTTGAGAGACACGCCGGTCTACTACGCTGCCGCTGCTTTGCATCCTGGGCTGCGATGGACTTATTTTGACGAGATTTGGGGCCGGCACCACCCGGAATGGGTTGAAGAAGCGAAGCAGATTGTGCAGCAGCTCTGGAGCAATGAATATAGTAACCTGCAAATCACAGTCGCATCCACTGCCGATGGGCCAGCGCTAAAAAAGCAGAAGACTGTGCTGTCCTCATTTGATAGGTACCGTAATAGACACCGGCAAAGCAATGCACCCACTGCCGGAGCAGATGAATACGCACGCTGGCAAGCTAGCATGTCGGAGCTGGACAGAGATGTGGCTGACCCGGTGGAGTATTGGCACCTGAAGAGATTCGAGTATCCTAAGCTGTCTCGAATGGCACTTGATGTGATGACAGTGCCGGCCATGAGCGCAGAGTGCGAGAGGCTGTTCTCGGCAGCAGGGCTAATGGTTACTCCGCTGCGGAACAGGATGGATGCAGGAACAATTGGACTTATCCAAACCTTACGCTCGTGGCTACGCGCGGGAATAATCAAGGATGTTGACAATATACTGCTGGACAGGGCTGTATCAATGGGGCTTGGGGAGGATTGCTCAACGGAGGAGTTTCGAGGATGAGGCGGGGTAAGGGGGTTTCACGATAGCTTCAAAATTACTCAATTAGGAAATCGATGTGGAGACGACATGGGTCCTCAATATTGTGGCCATCAACCCACGAGAAGGCTTCGTGGACTCAACCCACGACAGCGCTGCTGAGTAAGCTGTCAATTCCATCCACGACAAGCACTCGTGGACGTGGGTGGATTGATTCCTCACCCTGCCACCGACGACCATCATCTATAATAAGCGGGTTGTAGACCTCAGGCTACCTAGCCACCACAGCTAGGTAGTACTATAGTAGGTAGCTAAAAGCAAAGTAAAAAGCTAATTCTATCAGCTGGTCGATGGGTGGTGTCTTACAATCATTTTCGGAAGACAGCTCGATGTCCTTTTTGTCACGGTCTGTTGCACAGTTTGCGGCATACTGCTGATCCAGTGTCTGCAGGGTCAGATTTCAGCCCGATCTCCATCCAGTGGAAGCTTCAGTGGGTTTGAACCGGGCTTACTGCTAAAGAAGGCAGATTCTCCATCGGCAAGCTATGTAGCGACACAATGGCAGCTGTGCGTCAAATCCCAGTATATATACATACATACATACATACATACACTAATGTTAGCACCAACCGTTGGTAGCGCCCGCTCCAGCGGTCTCAACTTCCCCTCGACATCTCCGCATTAAATAATTGTACCTGATGAATTCCAGCATGACCGACTCGCTCTGTGTACATTCGAGTGAGAGGCTGCTAGGCCCAAGAATCAGTCCATCCTGTCGTGCTTTTGATTTTACGCTACTCTTCGAAGACATTTTTCTCGCATCTCTCCCAGTGGCTGTATTTATTGCGCTGCTCCCTTTCCCCATCACCGTTCTCCTTCGATCACCAGCACTATGCTCCGTGCAAACCACCTTGCTGCTAGCAAAATTAGTATACAAACCCAAGCATTTTGAACAAAACGCACGTCCATATCTTTGACATTTTCTACAGGCAGCACTGGCTGGTGTCACGGTAGCCCGGATCGCCTTCTTGTGCCTCCGATTGCAAACGACCACTCTCCAAACGCAGGCCTCTCTTGCCTCTGACATACTCTCAATCATCGGCAGCATCGCCGCAATCCTGCTCTCCTTTCTCCACCACCAGCGCTCTCTTCGACCGTCGACACTACTGAGCCTATTTCTCTCTGCGCAGACCATCCTCGACATCCCCAGAGCCCGAACACTATGGCTGTTTCAAGGCAACACCGCCGAGGCGGCTGTCATGACCATGGCGCTAATCACCACCTCTACGGCTCTCTTGCTAGAGTCACTCAGCAAGAAGTCGATCATTCTAGATAAAGACATTGATAATGCACCAGAACAGCACAGCGGCCTCTGGGCCCGCACTGCTTTTGTATGGCTGACGACTACGTTTTACATGGGATATTCTAGCATCCTAGACCACGATGATTTGCCATTTCTCGATACTAAACTGCACAGCCAGTCTTTGCGTGACAAGCTTGCAACTACTTGGACCAACTGTAAGCAAGAAAAAACCTTGACCCTTGGAAATTCGCCGTTGACTCAACAATGTCACAAGATAATCACAAGGCTCCGCACAGCCTGCTCAAAGCATCTCTCCGAACAAACATTCTTTCCTTCTCGTTCGCCGTCCCGCCACGTATCTGCAAATCTGCATTCTATTTTGCGCAGCCTTTTCTTATTGATGCCACTATTACATACGTGCAAGCCATCTCGCCTAACAGGAGCTTTGGCCAAGGATTGATTGGAGCATGGGCTCTGGTTTTCCTTGGGATCGCAGTACATGAGCACCTACAGCAACTCTAACAATAGTGCCTGTTCTAACAATGCTATTTAGTGCTCGAACTCGCTCACCTCCTACCAAACCCTTCGGTTCGTAACGAGAATAAAGGGAGGGCTGACTGCACTCGTCTATCAGCACACAATTATCACACGAGCCGTAGATCTCGGACCTACAACAGCCATCGCGCTAATGGGAACGGATATTGAGCGCATTGGCTTCAACTTGCTACAGATTCACGAGATCTGGGCGTCCATTGTCGAAATTGCTGTAGCCATCTGGCTGCTGGAGCGTCAAGTTTCCATTGCCTGCCTGGCGCCCGTAGTTGTTATCTTAGGTATGTGCCATCAACCGCCTGCTGCCTACTCTCTCCTTTCTCTCTCTCTCTCTCTGTCTCTCTCTTCGTACAGCGACCGTTACTAAGTCAGCTCACAGCCGCCATTGCCATTAACACTCCTATCTCCAAAGCTGCCAAAAAAGCGCAAGTAGGATGGATTGAGAGGGTGCAGGAGCGTCTTCGCATCACCTCCAGCATGCTTGACGACGTGCAAGCAGTTAAAATGCTTGGTCTTAGCATAGTCATGTCCGACATCATTCAAAGGCTTCGCAGAGTTGAGATAGAAACATCCAAAGTCTTTCGAAAGCTACTTGTCTCAAACGTCCTCTTGTGTAAGACTTGTGCAAGCCTCTTCTCACTGGCCCAACTAACTCTACCTAGCCGAGTGCCCACAGAACATATCACCGCTGGCTACATTTGCGACGACCGTCATTATTACTCTCTATAGAGAAAATGGCTCGCTTCTCACTGCCCAGGCATTCACCTCGATAGCTTTGATCAATCTCCTTACCGTTCCAGTAATCCAGCTTGTGCAACTGATGCCACAGTTACAGCAGTGCATCGGGAGTTTTGAGCGAATCCAGGAATACTGTAACTATGCGCCTGACGACAACAAAAAGGATGATTCAAGTCATTATACCACCAAGACTGCACCATCGATCAGTCTTGATCTTCCGGTCGCTCCACGAGAACAAGAAAACGGTCAACATAAGCGAAATGCAATCACGCTACAGAATAGCAGCTTCTCGTGGGACAAAGCCAAGCCACCGTTCCTCAAGTCAATAAACATGAAGGTCCTGAATGGGAGCATCCTGTGCTGCACTGGGCCGGTAGGTAGTGGCAAGACGATGCTACTAGAGAGCATGCTCGGCGAAAAATTTCAAGTCCATGGGTCAACATCGCATTCCGCGTCTCCCATTGCTTATTGCCCACAGCAAACGTGGCTTGAGAATGGCACAATTCGAAGCAACATTACTGGAATTCTCGATTATGAACAAGAATGGTACCGGAAAGTCACCTCTGCATGTGGGCTGGACACCGATTTTAAGGCCTTGGAACATGGCGATCTCACTGTCATTGGCAGCAAAGGCCTCAATCTCAGCGGTGGGCAGAAGCAAAGAATTGTATGACTCGAATCGAATGGAAGAGTTTGCAGACTGACCCTTGACAATAGGCTCTTGCTCGAGCAGCATTCTCTCGCATGAAAATATATTTCCTTGATGACGTCTTCAGCGGTATGGATGCTCGCACGGTAGACCACATCTCGCAAAGACTTCTAGGGAGTGACGGCTTGCTGAGCAAAGGCTCAACAGTCATTTTGACAACACACAACCGTAAGCAATTCAAGAGACTAATAATTCTAGAAGTTCCCAATATCATGCTGACATGCAGCAGACAAGCTTCTGAGTTTTGCGGATACGGTCATTGCCCTTGAGGACGGTCGAATCGTAGAGAGTGGGACTCCGCAAAGGCTCTTGGCTTGCAACGGGGTTGTTGCAAACCTTCGAAACAGCATTCAAGATGATTGTTGCGATCTCGGAGATGGGAATTCGGAAGATGCAACGGTCCAGCAAGTGGGGAGTTTGGTAGCGGAATCGCTGCCCTCCACACCAGAGTATGGAACAGGACACGATAATGTCCTGGATACAAGGCGCAAGCAAGGTGACTGGTCAGTGTATAGCTACTACCTTTCCAGCTCTGGCTACTCTATCGTGTCAATTTTCCTCGCCAGCATGGCCTTCTGGGTATTCTGTACCGAATTTTCAAGTTCGTTTAAACTGTTGTGGTCGTCTTCTAGGCCCAGGCTAACTAACATGTGGCAGCTGTCTGGCTCAAATGGTGGTCGGGGGCCAATGAGATGGAGGCCAACAAGGATGTAGGCACTTTTATGGGCGTATATGCGTTTCTCAGTCTCTTCGGTGTTGTCGCAATTGGCATTTCTTGCTGGTAAGATAATATTCAGCAAGTTAATTTGCATCGCTGATCATTGTTGCAATAGGTTCGGTATCATCAACATCATATCCAATTCTGCCATCAGCCTCCACTCGGATCTACTGGCTAGCACAATAAGGTGTGTGACTAATTTAGGAAGCCCAATGTCCTCGCTAATAACCACGGCGCAGAAAACCCTTGTGGTTCTTTACGAAAGTCGACACAGGAACGTTGACAAACAGATTCAGGTATGCTCTGGTAAGCTTGTTGTGGAAAGAGCAATCATTTTAACAGGCATCCCGCAAACAGCCAAGACATGGAGCTTATCGACATGAACCTGCCTCTCGTCATGATAAATTATATTGCGAGTCCGTCAAAGCCTACATTGCCTCAACTCTGGTCCGAAAGCTAATGAGATATAAAGCTGCACTGTCCGTCGCCGCCAAAGGCATCATTCTCCTAGTGTTTTCGCGCTACTTGGCAGCCATGACACCCTTTGTCATTGTGCTTTTATATCTACTACAATCGTTTTACTTGAAAACTTCGCGACAGGTTCGTCTCCTTGAGATTGAAGCCAAAGCACCGCTGTATACGCACTTTATTGAGTCTGTTTCTGGAGCTTCCACTATTCGAGCCTTTGGCTGGCAATCTGAGTACAGGGCGCGCAATAGCAAGCTTATTGATCGAGCCCAAAGAGCCGCATATCTGCAAACCTGCATCCAAACATGGCTGGGATTTGCGCTAGATGTGCTGATCGCCGTCATAGCAACGGTGTTAGTGGCTGTTGTCGCGACATGGAAAGACAAGTTCAGCGGCGGGAATGTTGGTGTTGCGCTTGTCATGAACATGACATTCTCATCCACCCTTATGAGAATGATGAAGACTTGGACAACAATGGAATCTAGTGTTGGCGCTGTTGCCCGCGTTAAGAACTTTATAACGGAGAGGGAATCGGAAGACAATACCGCGGGCACGGTTGAGGTGGCGCAAGACTGGCCAATGACAGGTAGGATCGAGTTCAAAGATCTTGTGGCTGCACACTCCCCGACGACAGAGCCCGTTTTAAAAGGGCTTACCCTCACGATCAAGCCTTCCGAGCATATTGCCGTCTGCGGTCGATCAGGCTGTGGAAAGACTGTGAGTGTATACCGCATTACTACACGCAAAAAAGCGCAGGATATGGCCTAATGCCAGCAGTCCACTATACTCGCTCTACTTCGCCTGATTGACACGCGACAAGGAAAGATCATGATAGACGACGTTGACATTTCTCATATTCGAAGCGACGAAGTCCGTACCCGTCTCAACGTTGTACCTCAAGATCCGCTCCTCATTCCTGGTACAATCCGCTTCAACATTGATCCATTAGGCAAATCTTCAGACAACCATGTTATCAGAGCACTAGAGCGCGTGCAGCTTTGGAGTATCATTTCGGAGCTTCCCGGGAAGCTGTCAGCGCAGATGAATGCCGATGTGTGGTCAGCTGGGCAGAAACAACTTCTGTGTCTTGCACGGGCAATGGTTAGGAGAAGTAGTGTGCTGATACTCGACGAGGCCACGAGCAGGTATGTACATGCCAAAGACGGAGCATGATGATAAGACCTGACACGCGACCAGTGTTGACAGCAAAATGGAGGCACTTATGCAGGACATTATAGACGACGTCTTCAAATCCTGCACCGTCGTTGCTGTCATGCATCGCTTGAGCTACATTACTCGGTACGACAAGGTTGCTGTTCTAGATGAGGGGCAGTTGATGGAATACAATGCTCCCGAGGTTCTGCTAGCTCAAGACTCGAGACTCGCTCAACTATACCGGCTGAACATGTGACAACTCTTGACCCTGGAGCCAACAACAAATTTGATGGCATATGAGGACTTCATTTTCAAACTTCAGAGCAATATTTTCGCGCAACTACGATTATTCTCTGCACTCTAGCCGTGGTTCAGGTCCCATAGGCTGGTTACTGTGACATCCCGTACCCAGGCGCCGTTCGTGTTGTCCTGTTGCAGTGTGAAGCCAATTTCTTTCTTCTGTCCTGGCAACAGCACAAACGCATTATCTTCAAAGAATCCTACCATGTCAGCAGGGTGTGTGAGCCAAGTATATAGCGACACACTCTTGGTAGCCTCGACGGTGAACTTGCGCGAAGCCTCGTCATAGGTGAGGCGCAAGCCGGGTTCTGCAATCTTTGCTCGTTTTGGGGGAGTCGGAAGAAAGGAAACCTCATGCGTAAATGTCTTGATCACATCGGAATTTGGCAGTCGACCGTGAGCTTCAACCGACAACAGCAGCAGCGCATTGTCCATGTCTGGAACGCCAAAGTCTCGCAGGGCTGCATGGTACACTTTGATGCTGTCAATGGCGTCAACCGTGAAGTTGACCACTTGGGGGAAGCCCATATTGTCCTTGAGCCGGTTACCTTGCAAGTCGACCCAAGTCATGGACAGCTGTCCAGAGACGGCCTCCCACAAATCCGAGGTGATCCAGACTTGGAGATTCTTGGAGACACTATTCCAGGACGTCGACGCGACCACATTCTGATAGCCGCGACGGATGTAGTACGGGAGAACCTTCCAGCGACCGCCATATTCTAAAGCCGCCCAACTCGGCGCCTGCCAAACGTCGTTGAGCTGCCAAAACAGCGTTCCGCGCTGGCGCTCCTTGCCTCCGCTTCCGCGACGGTAGAACTGGATCTGGCTCTGGTAGAAGTCGGCCTGGAAGAGCTGCGTCGCATGGCACCATGCGCCGAAGTGGTCAACAGGATCGGTCTTGTTGGGCAAGGGATAGTACATCTCCACGGCGGCCGTCATCTCGGCCATGCCCTTAAGGCTTTTGGAGACGTCGGCGACGAGACCACCGGGCGGGTAGTGGTGGTTCCTGGAGACTATGACGGAGGAGTTGAAGTGCAGGTCCTCATCGGCGATGGCGGTCCGCCAGGTCTGCAGGCTGGGCATGCTGTGGAAGCCAAACTCGGCGGCAAAGCGGCCGACGGGATACGAGGCCTCGTCAAAGGCGGAGGCGGCCGAGTAGTCATAGTGCTCCGTGTCGCCATAGATGTGGCCCACAGTCTTGTTTTCGTACACCTGGACCATGGGCACGGGGAGGCTCATGTCAATCTTGGACCAGCCGTTGTTGCCGCTGGAGGGCGTGTAGGAGATGGATCGGGTGTTGGCGGCGACGACGCGGAAGAGGGTATCGATGTAGAGGTGCTCGTACTGGCCGAGGTAGAGCCCAAGGTTGTGCTTGTCGGTGACGCCAGCGATAGGGAGCACGACGTTTTCAATCTCGTTACCGCCGGCCCAACAGGCCAGTGACGGATGGTGGTTCACGCGACGGACATTTTCGGTCGCTTCCTGGCGCACATTGTCGATGAAGTCGTCGTCGTCCGGATACAGCGCGTCCCCAAACTGGAACTCGCTCCACAGAAGAATGCCGCGCTCGTCGGCCATGTCGTAGATGAAGTCCGGGAGGTAGGACCCGGAGGACCAGACGCGGAGCATGTTGAAGTTCTGGTGCTGCACCGCGTCGAACAGGTCGCTCATCTGCTTTTCGCTGGCCCGCGGCCAGAACACGTCCGGGGGCACGAGGCTGGCTCCCTTGGCGTAGAAATGACGGCCGTTGATCTCGAAGTGCCAGTCGTTGCCGGGCTGCTTCCCGGCCGTGACCTCGTCCGCGCTCGTGGCCCCGGTGCTGAGGAGGATGGTGCGGAAGCCGAAGCGGCGCGACGAGACCATCAGCGGTAGGGAGCGGTTGGAGGTGCGCACCGCAAGCTGGATAGTGTGCATGTCCTGGTCGCCCATCCCGTTGGGCCACCAGAGCTTCGGCCTCGCGCCGTCAATCTCCACGCTGCCGCTGATGGAGCCTGCCGACACCTGCACGTCTGCCAGCTTCCCGCTGAAGAGCGTCTCGGGATTCTTAGAGGTGCTCTCGATGAGCGCCTCGATGTAGGAGCCGCGCGGGAGGCTGCCGAGGTAGTCGATGCTCGCTTTCAACACCCAGGGCTTGCTCTGATCCGGGGCGAGGTTGTTCGTCTGGCCCTGGCGGTAGACGTCGACGACGGTGTCGACGGCGTAGAGATACTTGTCGTCGCGGGTCTGGACGATCCGGCCGCTCTTCCACGGCCCTGCGGGGGTGAAGGCCGGACTCCAGTCCCAGCCAAAGTCGGACTGCTGCTTTCTGACGAAGTTTCTGTTGGGGACTTCGAAGGTCCATGCTGCGACGAGAGCTTCCGCCCACGCTACGAATGGGAAACGTTTAGATTGGGTCGACAAGTGGGATGGGAGTACACGTACGCTGTGGCTGGCTGGCGTTCTTTGCGTTGGCAATCTTTGGCGCGCTTCCAAAGTTGAGGCTCAACGTAGGTTCGCCCCTACAGCTTGCCAGGTCTGACGTGACGTCGAATGTCCATCGCCGGAACTGATTGTCTGTAGTTCCGACGATGTTGCCGCAGAACTTGACGGTTGCGAAGGTGTCGAGCCCGTCAAACACAAGCCAAGTCCTCAGACCGTCGTCATGCGTGCTGCAATGGTCTGTAAGTTAGCTTAGGGGCGGGCCAAAGTTGAGTGAAGCTTACAGGTTGGTGAGGGGACCACTCGTATATGTCCAATTTTGGTTTGCAACCCATCGCAGGTTGATGTCGTTGAACCCGCGGAGCCTAGATGAAGATTATATGTCAATCGCGATGATGAGATGAGATGCCGCCGCTCACGTCAAACATACGGATCCTCTGAAATTGTTAGCGTCTTGGAGTCTAGGATGGCGGCCATCTCTATTCTTACCGATGACGCCAGCAGAAAGTAGATCGAGATGCACATGCGATGGAAAGGCTCCCGGCACGGTGATGTTGCCATACTCGTTGGACAGCGTCCACTCTTGGCTGTCGAGAGGGCGGACACTTCCGTGACCTGCAAGTCCAGCGGCGAAGTTGAGACACAGAGCAAGGACGAGGAAGAGTGCTGATGACGAGATCGTCATTTTTGCCATGGTTGGGGGTTTATGCCGGCTCGAACTGGAAAAAGGAAGGGGACGGGGCTACATGTGTGTTTATCTTGGAGCGACTGGCCTGTTTGCTTTTTGGACAACCCTTTGCGTCATAACGCACTGTGCAATGTAACCCGGGGATTGATCGAGACATGTGCTTGTGCGTGTGCAATCTTTATGAAGCTAACCTTGATTAATCCGGCTGATTGCTGAAACAGATCTACCGCACGGGTGATTCGGGGATAATAAGAGAGCCAAGGCAGCTCGCATGGACCGCTAAAGTCGGCCGGATGCATTCATGAATCCTAGCCTTGACGCGTCAAATCGAGCTTGGCGTGTGTTGAAATGATAGATTTATATTAAAAACACGTTAAATCTGATGACGAATTCTCATTCAAGAATATCCCCTCTTCATTAGACCGCCTTCGTTGCAGGGGCCGCCGGGGCTCCCCCAAACCCAACGCCCAGGAGGAACAGCGCTCGGACGGCGGTGAGCAGCGCGTAGCTGCCCGCCAGCGCCCAGTCGTCCGCCGTCCACGCGCCCGGGCGCAGGCGGCCCTGCACCTCGAGCCCGTGGTAGATGCCGCTCAGGCCCGCAAAGTCCGAGAGGAGCAGCGCGAGCTGCAGCGCGCGCCAGACGCCGAGGTCGCGCGAGCGCCGGGGCACGAGGGCGGACAACACGGCGACGGCGAGCGCGAGGCCGCCGGCCTGGTGGAACAGGAAGACCTGGCGCGGGTCGTAGGTGGAGGCCGGCGCGGAGGCGCGCACGGCGGCGGAGGGGTCGGCGAGGTTCAGGTAGGCGCCCCAGAGCGCGATGAGGGGGTCGACGTTTTGGAAGAAGAAGCGGTAGAAGAAGGGGACGACGGCGGTGGACTCGGCAGCGGCCATGGGGGGATACGGGTTGTTGTTGTTGGTGGTGTTATTGCTGTTATGTAGGTTGATAGGTTGATAGGTTGATCCCAATCACGGGTCGGCGGGCGGCGGCCTGAATATATAACCCTTTTTTTTTTCTTTGAGAAGCAACATCAACAAACACCATCTCATCACCCATCCCGATCCCGAGCCGCTAATGGGTGACCGCTAAGCAATCATTGGCCTACTGCTTATTGTGATGACGGGCTTATTCGCTTGGGCTTGGCTGGACAAGGCTAAGAAGAGGGCCACTTGGTTGCGTCGTGCACGCGAGCCACGCCAGGTACTGCTGCAGCGTGTGAGAATCCCCAGTTTCTCATCGAGCTCACATCTGCTGCGGCTTGCAGGCTTGCCCGCCCGCCGCCGTGGCAGCTTGTCCGAAGGCCGAGCCCGGAAGCGGCCCCCGGAGCGGATGCGCCTCGCCACCTCGGACATTGCGCAAGGCCGAAAGCGCAGCAGTGCCTGTAGGCAGTATGCAAGTAGCATGTATTAACTAATTATGTTATCTTGCAAACACCTCAGCAACTGAGTTTATGTAGTCGATCCCCTCCTTACGCCAGGTATCCGCCTCCACGTAACTGCTCGCGTTGCCGCTGAACAGCAAATCCGTCGGCTCACCCTCCGCATGCGCCTCCCAGAGCGGTGCCCTCTCTGAACCCGTATTCGGATCCAAGTCGTGGACGAACGACGCCCACATGCTCGCCATCACCTCGCTGAGCTGCACGTACGTCTCCGGCATGCCGTCGAACGGCTTCTCATGGTGGTACCGCTGCCCCGTGACGTTGTTGAAGACAAACGCCTCCTCCTCAAAGTGCGAAGCGCCCCATGACCACCGGCACGTTGCCGGACCGCACGTCGAAGCGGTAGCAGTACGCCGGCGTCGCCGTCCGCGCCCCACGCCTCGCACTGCCGCCGGCGGTTCGCGTGCATCGCGAAGTCGCCGATGAGCGCCGACGTCCGGCGCCACTGGTATCCCTTGTAGGGCACGCGCCGGGCGCCCAGGAAGGCGGGGATGCCCTGTGACGGGTCGTCGGGGTACCAGCTGCAGGAACTTGTCGGCGACGGATGCGGGGGTGTGGAATCCAAACTTCCCAACTGCACACAAGTCACGTCAGTGATACAGCACCGATAACAGCGCGCAAATCTGATTGCAGGGGGCGTACCGATGAGAAAGTCACGGAACTGAGCGGTGGTGTTGATCCCGACGGGGATGAAGGTGGTCCCCTCGTCTTTGTTGGTGCCGGAGATGACGGGCACTTTGACGAACGCACCGCCGTCCAGCTGGGCGCTGCCCGCGTCCTGGAGCAGGTCGCCGTCCACCGCCGGCCAGAAGTTGTACAGCGACGTGCCGACCGTCCCGTTCAGGATGGCGTTGAGCCTCTCGAACGGGACCTGCCGCAGGCACTGCAGCGAGTCGGTGGCACTGGAGCAGATTCGCCTTCAGCGCTGAATCGTAAAGCCGTATAGTCAGTCAAGCAACTTTGCAAAGAACATGCATGCTTGTATACTCCCGACTTCGTAAGATGGCTTCCGGGAATGTGGCAATTGAAAGTCCTCGTATCCGAAGAGACGCAAATCGTGTCTATTAATGCAAGTCGGCAATTAATTTCACAACAAAACTGCAAGTCCATGGTGATGATCGGCTATAAAGGGCCCAAATTAGATCTCGCAGCCATTACTGCAAAAAGCTGGGATAGGGACGATCTTTGTCGGTGCGGAGAAGACTTGGCCAAGCGGCATTGTCCGGACTTGGGCACGAGTAAGGTTAGTGTATAACGGCCCGATTCAGAATCTGATGTTTATTTAAAAATGAATATCGAACAGTTTCGCCTTCCTTGTTGGTCGCAATGGCGCATTCGTGCTTCCTGACTCTGTAGTTGCGCGCTAGATCTCGAGGCTAAGTCGACTCGGCCGAATTCCCCGGCAATCATTTTCTGTGCCTACTTTAATTGCCGTGCTGAAATAGCATCGGCAATAAACGATGCAGCTGTTGCTCATGGTTTTTGTTTGAATGTTTGACCTCGTTGCAGCGGCTGTCAACCAACAGCGCCAGAGTTTCCAGGCACCCAAGTTACTAACTACTAACTGAAGCTATGTAGGAAGTCAACATCACCGTCCAACATCGTACATAATAGTAACAAGAACTTGAAATGACAACCCGTCTTTAAACCAATTCACTAATTGAACTTTTCTCTATTTTGAATAAAAGTATTCATGTGTATGCGTACTCAGAATCTCTGAAGTTGCAACGGCGCAGCATGTTCCTACACTGCCTCGCGCTCTACATAGGTAGTACCTAGTGGTGTCATCCCTCCCCGTCTTATTGAATGCAAGGACACTTCAGTTTAAAAGAAGAATCGGCAGTCCTGCAGCCGAGACTAGCGAGCCCAGCAGCCTAGGACTGGACAAGGCGCGCAAGGATTGCTCGTCCAGCACCAGCCCCCCAGCACGGGCAACTTCATCTCCAGCGTTGCTCGTCGTGACCAGGATAAAGATTGCAGCACTTACTGCGTAGACGAGATTTTCCGGCCGGCTATACTTTGTCAAGTTCCATTTCCCGAGCTCCGCCGCTGCCATCTTCCAGCCGAAGGAGGCAATGCGGCAAGCGAGCAGGCTGCTGCAGGTCGTCCCGAGGGCAGCCACGGCCGACTCCCCGAGATCCGCGGCTCCCTCCGCGCTCTCCAGCGCCAGGAGAGACAAGGATCCTAACACCTGTACCCAGGCAAACACGCTCGCGGGACTGAGCATCGTCTCGCCGGTGTCGCTCCGCAGCGGGTTGAGTACCAGACGCACGGCTCCGTTGGCGACGACAGCTGCGAGACCAAGCTCGCCCACGGCCGACACGCCGCGCCTCCCAAGTTCCATCAAACCAAAGAAGAAGAATCCCAGGTTCAGCACGGCGGCTAGGAGTTGGATGGCGGGGTACTTTCTCCCCCGCGTCGAGCCGCAGCACCCAGCAAAGTAGCAGCCGACGCGTCCGACTGCCTCTCCGAGGGGGAGACTCATCCCGACCGCGCTGAAGAGGAGCCTTTGATTCACGTTGAAGCCGACAAGTGGGTAGATATGCAACCACATGGCAGAGAAAAGGATCGCGCCTTGGATTGACAAGCCCTTGTAACCCGGGAACAGCCGAGACGACACAGGCGAGCATGGCGATGACGGCGCGGCCGTCTCCTCCTCCTCCTTCATCGACATGCCTCGGACAGACAGCGCCGTATTCATAGCCTTAGCTCCAACAAGCCCGCTGACCACACTTCCGAGGCCGACGGCGGCCAGGCTGCTCAGCTGCCCCGGCGCCAGCGACTCTCCGATTGTCAACTCGTAGAGCGCCGCCGCCGACACCTCAACCGCCGCGATCGCCATCCCCAAAAACACGCTATACACCGAGACGTTCCGCTCCTTCCTTCCCACCCTGACGACGAAGCTCGCCGGCCGCGCCGGCCAGAACGACACCCGCCCGAGCCCGGCGAGCAGCCCGTAAGCCATGTAGCCTGCAAACGCCGCGTAGAGCGCGACGGCGCACAGATACGCCAGGCCAATACGGCTGCGCAGCGCCGGCCGGAGCATCCGGCCCTGCAGCAGCAGGTACGCGGCCGGCAAACCCCGAAGAGCCAGCACGGAGAGGGCGTTGCAGCCGGTGACGCGGGCGAGCAGGCCCGGGCGGGAGCGGTCCAGGCCGGCCTCGCGGAGGAAGGCCCGCGTGCTGGAGAAGAGCTCGGTGACGAGGCCGGCGAGGATCAGGTTGATGGGCGCCACGTCCAGCTTGTTGGCGAGGACGACGCAGACACCCGCGAGGGACAGCAGATGGTGTACCAAGTAGAAGCGCGTACTGCCGAGCAGGGGTAACTCGGCCGTCCACAGCACGAGCCGCGTCCCGATGCATATGTGGGAGTCGGGCGTCAACGGACCGGCCGGGGAGCCCTCGGAGAGGAAAGCGCGGCCGCAGACGGGAGCGGTGGTCAGGGTTGCGAGGATGCCCATGATGAAGACAGGTAGTCGCAGTGCCCTGCGCACACCATTCTGTCTGAGCAAAGGCTGGTAAAAGTCTCGGAAGGCATGTTTCATGAGTCTATGAAGTGCGTAGATGCAAACATAGTACGAGAACATGCCCGCGGCAAGTGTCGCAGTATTCTGAGAGCTTAGAACCCCGAGAAGAGCCATTGTCGCAGTTTACTTTCTTCTACCACACTCGCATTCTACTCGCGCAAGAAGGGGACTACGTAGTTTTACACTGTTTCTCTTCTTGTTTGATTCAACGCCTCGGCTATTCTTGCGGGATGCGAAGGGCGCCCGTTGGGTTGCTTGCTGGAGGAGAAAGGCGCCCGCCGGAGCTCAGATCTCTACTGCAATACTATCAATTACAGATAGCGAGGGTCTAAACCGTTTCAGGATGGGGTCCGTATGAAAAATCTGTCGTAACAATACAGAAAGAAATGAGACCGGGGCTGACGGGAAGTCAGAACTGGTATCTGGGGTTGGGGGCGTTGTGTTGGTTGTACTTTGTACGCCATACAAAGACGGCACCACAGCCACTCGCTTTGCTGGAATAGATAAAGAACTTCTCAATACAGTTTCTTAGACCCGCAACACAGCCGGAGCCTGCACTGCCGTTCCATATGCGAGGAGTTGGCAAGGCCATACAGCCGCTGAACTGCAGCACTGTTGGGATCGGCATCCTCGTGGCGATTAATAGCTAACCAGGGGGGTGTTTAATATAGACAGGCTATTTTACGCCTCGGCTACCTATGTAGGGCCTATCATCGGGTTCTGCAACAGCAGACCGGAAACACTGCTCCCGGCACTTCCGCGCCGCGGCACTCGCCCGCTGCCCCTTGGCAGACAGCCTCTGGAAGCCAAATTCCCACTGAGCGCTGCGTAGCAGTCAATACTCAAACCCGGTTCGGATATATTGCTAGCGAATAGAGGCGCTGGTGCGCCCGCGGCTGCGGCATTGTCCTAACGCCCGCAACTTCGTCGCAGCGCCCGCAGAGGTTTGTCTTTCGGCACGCTTTCAGCTGCTCAGCGCACATACAGGAAAGTTTTATAGTTATCTTGTGTAAGTAGTACTGTGGAAAATGTTTTAGTTGTTACGATAAGAATGTGGTTTTTCTACTGGTTGTAGGTTGTTGGTTGTTGCTCAATGAATAATGCAAAGCTCTGCCCTTACCCTATACCTGCCGCGACCTATTATTGCAACAGGTCATGCACTCCTTCCTCTTACATCTACACTGGTACCCACCTTTGTAGAGAGA
>NW_017387388.1:0-27482 GCF_001636725.1 Cordyceps fumosorosea ARSEF 2679 | reverse complement strand
GCTCGGCGGCACAGCCGCCGCTCAAGCGGCTTGCCCGTTACAGTAGCGGTGTTGGGTGCATAGGATGTGGCGGCGACGAAATCAGTCTTGGTCATGTCCGCGTGCATATATATGGCGGTTAGCAAGGATCAATTGTTCAGAAAGTGGTTTGCAAAGTGAGGCGGTGTCGCGGTGAAGAGCAGCGCCAAGTTTGATTTCCCCGACAGAGTCGACTCACTCAGTGGTGGCCTTTACGAGCCACTGCAGGACAGCCAACCAGGGTATAAAAGCGATGGAAAAGCGCAGAATGGCTACCTTGCAGTCATCAGCAGAGTCACCCTGCAACATGACAGGTGCCCACTAGAACGGCGGAAGGCTTGCACACTACCTGCAAGCCGCAGTAATGGGGTGCGTTAAGGAAGGCACGGTGGTGAACCATACAAGACCAGGCCTGCACTCGAGGTGCGTATGGCGTGGCTCTACGCCACGGGGCCAGACACCTCCTTTCGACGTGACTCAGCCAGGGCGCCCCAGAAAAGCACCTCTAGGAGGGTCCCACGCCGTGAGCTAATCCCTTTTCGTTACAGAAACGCTATTCCCTTTTTGCTAGAGAAACAGCTATTCCTTTTTCGTTACACAAAATGTGGCTGGCTCCAGTTGGTGGAGGCGCAGGACAGCATAGGCCAAAAGTGGTATCCCCCCATCCCAATTGGGTTGCGCTGTCGTGCTGGGCCACACCATTGCATCCTCCTATGAAATGAACCAAACAGAGACTGTTCTTATCATACCTCTTTTACAATAAAATACCGTACACGATGTTGGATCTCTGCTGAGACTGCTCTGATGTCCATCGGCCGGCCTAAGCCCTCCAGTGTCAATACACTATCGAATATACTTCGTCCCCATAAGCTGCGCGCTACCATTTTTGTCTTTCGCCCTCAACGGATCCACTCCATTCATACAGGAGCGGCTGAAGGATCGAGGAGCCCATGTCAACCTTCCCCTCAGCGCAACAATCGCGTCAGTCATACACTTATGGGCAAAATAGGCTTCTAGTTTTAATTAAATATTTACTTTTTAGACTAACTTCAATAGAGCTAAAAATGAGTTAAAATTTCTTAAAACGACCTTAAAATGAAGGTAAAACTCATTTAAACGCTTTTAGCCTCACCCCACGGTTTTTTTCAGTCACAATACTAATGCGCAGCTGCCAGTTAGTGTCTGAAGGCTCAGATTAGCGACAAATGTGTGGAGATTTAGGGAAGGCCATTTTGCCCATGGCTGTACTGAGTGATGTACGTGATTTCTCAAGTTTCACGGCTACGCTAATGCTACATCAGATTCTACTCTTGTATCCTTCCCAGCCTATCTACATGGAGTCCTGGGACCAGACTCCATGTGTCCTGCTGCTCGGATTTCTCGTTCTGTCGATGGCGGGCTTACTGCAAGCATTTTTGGCTGCCTTCGATTGCCTGCCTTATGTGTTGATTTTTTTCCGGGGTTTTCTATAACGCTTTAGGGATATTGTTTTTCTTTTCCTGCTTCTGTTGAAGCAGGAAAAAGCTGCACTGGTACAGCTTGTCGCTCGCTTGGCTGCTTTGACCATCAGTCTTGTCTTGCTATGCGTGCAAGACAGGCAATTGCAACATGTGAGTAGGGCAACAGTAATGCATCTCAGTCATGCTAATTTGCAAGTGTCATGCTACCCTTCTTGCTGTCTCGAATTGGGCAGATCTTGACCCATCTGCAAAGGCTTCAGACATGTTGGCAACATGTTCGCCAAACGAAGCAGCTCTTCTCAGCATACTCAAATACACCTTCATATAACGGGGCCAATCCTGTTGAGCGGGGGTTTCCGGGCACAACCGGAACGGATGAACGTTCCGCTGTAATCACTGTATAGGCACGCTGTAAAGTATTTATTGATATCTTCTATTCCTGTGCCTGGTTGTTATTATAATGCACATGGTCTTTCGACTGAACAGAATGTCATAATTTGCGCGGGCATTCCACTTCGATAAGGTGTGCAATGCAGGCGGGGAGTGCTAGCTGGAGTGCTGAGTGAGTCAACTTTAATTTTTGACAGATTCTGAATATGGCAAAATAGTTTTCGAATGGCCAAAACTCCTCGGATTAAGTGTTGCAAGTTGCCATGGTGTTAGATTGGCGTAGAAGACGGGGCGAGTTGTGGGCGTCGGGACCTTCCTCGTAAATGGATGCGCCACACCACCATCAGCAAATATTGCTTAGCATGCATAGGGACAGATAATGCAATCTTATTTCGGCATTTCGAGTGTCCATGTCAGTAAACTGTAGCGCTAGCTGACTCACAGCGGCAGTGGCAGCCCTCGGGTTAGAGGCAAGCTACTGGAACGCAGCGTGGGGCGCAGCATTTGGCCTGGGCCATGGGCCAATAGCGCCTCGTTGGCGGACAGAGGTACCTACCTACCTATACTCTCCAGGAGCTTGCAGCATGTTTGAATTGAGGCATGCAGGTGCCTCCTACCTACGTTCCTCACACACGCAATAAACATTGCCAATGGAGCGGCGGAAGGCTCCCTCCAGTACTTGTCCGTAATTTCGTTGGAGGGGTGCACAAGCCAACGCTATTCCGTTTTCGTTTGAGAAAAGCCTCCGATCCTTTTCACCCCTCGCCTCTCGGGCCCAGGCTTTTCTCCGAGAACGCTGCGGTACCTAAATAGGCTTGTACCAGTAGGTACGTACCTAGCTGAGTCACCCTACCTGTGGGAGCTGCGCGTGCGGGGCGAGTCAAAAACGAGACGCACACCCCAACCAGGCAACACCTCGCGGAATTTGAACGCAATGGATAACGCGGAAGTATTCACCCCGGACAATTATCAAAGCCAGGCAGCAGACCATGTCCCGCAAAGGCGCCGTAAGAGAAAGCCTCCTGCCGATCCACACATCCCTTCATCGCGCACAGAGGACTTTTGTTGGCCCGGCGAGGATGCCAGGGTCGCGCACTTCTTTACCGAGTTCATACGACACACCTCGCCATCTCCGCAGGAAACCATACAGGAAACGATTGCTAGGTTGATCTCGCTGTCCCAATCCACAGTTGGGAGCTGGCGCTCATTCCTAGAGCATCTGGCAGTACTGGTGGCAGACGTCGCGACCGTACTAAGGCTGCTTGAGTCGGACGAGGGTATCGAGTGCCTGAAACAAGGATTCTCTAGGTTTGAGAGAAGCACTATCCGCTGGATGAAGTGGCATACAGCGCGGAATTTTCGCACGATCGGGGAACGGTTCGTAACCACCGTTGGAAACCGGGCATATGCCATATTGCTACTGAGTAGGTTTGATCTACTGATCATCCATCCTGCAACTCGCCATAGCTCACATACCTATTGACAAGGGCCTTTTTACGCCGGATGACTTTGTCTACTTGGAGAGGATTCGAGACGTAGAGCGGATCGACCGCCCGGAGTATGAAGCGCTAAACCCAGTCATACTCATTCCGCTCTTGTGTCCGCGCATATCGTAAGAAACATAGTCGTGGTGCTTTACAGGGCCGACTGATTAGGTTGCAGGAAGGAGCATGTCGAGAGGTGGCTAGCAACCAGCCGTAGGATGAGACTAAGAAGCGAATCACCGCCGGACGAAAGCACCGAAGACGGCGAGAAGGGGGGAGCATCGGCGCCACAACTTAGCCAGCAACATAACTCCAGAGATGAGCAGCTGATGTCCCCCAGAGGACAAGGCCCTTTTGAGCCATGTTATGGCTTGTTGGAGCTATACCCACGCTCAGCGACGCCGGAAACAGGGCTCACAGCGCAACAGGACAAACTAAGGACAGCGCACAAAGACGCCAGGATGGAGATTGCAGAGAGGAAACACTCAGAAGAGGAAAGTCACCACTATCCTGCCTGCGATGGCTTTATGGCACAGGCAGTTCAATATCTAGTATGTGTCTCGCACCACGTTCAAGAAAGATAATAAATTCGGTCAGCTCATTTATTATTTACAGGCGCTGGCCAATGTCCGATGCGAAGGGCCCCTCGGCCCATTGAGCCAGGAACTTCGAAACCCTGTTTCGGAACGGCATCTGTTGAGGCTGAGAGCCAAAGGTGCAAAGTTCAAGGCTGACGTGGACAATAGTTTGAGCCTAGCGGTAGGGTATTTCGCGGGGACAAGAAAAGTTTTGATCTCGGGTCAAGGCCAGGATTGGCAGCTGGAATGGCCCAGCAACAAAGCCCTCTTGTTCTTGGAAAGGATCACACTGCCTACTGACAGCTACATGTGGGTTCACATCCAAACCTTCAAAGCATACTAGATGCCCGTCCTGCGCTCAGTTTAACCTCCTATTTTGATGATATGATCCATTCTATGTTGTGGTTTTATGTCTTTCTTTGGACCGTTCAATTACGAATGGAAAATGAAGTGCAGTTTGCCTGCCCAACAGCCTGCTTAGAATCCGTGGCAGCAACATATCCTCGCCTACTATCCTAGCCAATCACTTTGCCGTCAGTTTTCATGTAGCGGTACTGGATGACTTGGCCAGGCCGCATGTAGAGAAACGTACACCCCCTCCGCTAACCCCCTTGCCCAAAACCCTGGCCTGGGACGCTTGCCCATGGCCCTTTGCTCTCAATTCTTACCTTCACCTCCTGGCCGCGGAAAAGTCATACGGGCTCTACCTTGAAAGTCCCGGTTGACATAAAGCTACAATGTGATACACCGTGCCGCACAGGGGCCAACCGCGATGCTGGAGATCGGCAGAAACAGCATTCACTCAGGAAAGGATAAGCGGTTGCACGGTACGGCGCCCATGCAGTGAACGAACGAGAACTGTCACGCCATCGGGCCGAGCCACTGGTTGGTCAAGTGTGGGATGAGCAAAAAGCCAGGGAACGGGCCGCCCGCCCATACTAGATGAATGTGGACATCGCAGAGATTATCCTCCGCCAGAAGTTGTATTCTCTCGTACCTTCAAGATGTGGGACGAGTTACTCTGTGAATTCTTCGAGCTCAGAAGGGGATGGGCAGTCTGTAGCGTCCGCCAGCCCAGTCCTTCGGCTGTGTTAAGGCTCTGGGAAGTCACGAGACCCACTTCTATTACCTACATCGTGGCGAAACAGCCCCACCTAGGCGATATTTTGCTACTATCCATCGAAACCAAAAAAACTACAGATGCGCTGAAGGTTCCATCACCAACCATCGAAACCAAAAAAAACTTACAGCGGCGCTGAAGGTTTCACTACCATCTACCAAAACATCAAAGCCTGGCGCAGTCCATCTACCACATAGCTCCATACCCAACATGTCACATAGACACTGTCCAGAGACTCCGCAAACGCTTGATTCAAGTTGCAACTTGTCGTCCAACGGCTGAGTAGCCGCGGAATGGCTGCGATTGACTCCGGTGCCAGCCGGAACAGGTTTCTGCTGCTCACACCGACTTGCTTCGCTGCGCGAGCTCGCCACGCCGCCAATGCTGCACGCCGTTTCACCCCACACCTCCTCTGATCCTTCCGTAAATGGTGACGCATAGCATGGCTTTATTAGTATTTGGTCTGAACAAAGCAAAGAACGCTCGGCATGGTATGCCGGCCGCGCTGTGCCCCAGAGCGTCGTTATGGCTAGTAACATTTCTGCCGAGGAAGCAAGCCGCTTGCCATGATTACCCCCAGTCCCTGCAGAGGATCAATTCCGCCCCTGTTTGGTTATTATGCAAAGTGATCCGACCCCTTGCTTGAAGCAATTTATCGTAGCCGATTTGAGTATGCTTAGCAAATGAGACTAATGCAGTCGGGATCCTTCGTGGTACCATAGATTCCTGGTCATGTTTCCTTCTGCCATCAATAAGAACCGCGTTGCAGGATTGACTATTTTCATACCAAGGGGCATCGTTGCGCGTTCCTGCACTACTACGTTGACCACTGTGAATGCCGTCAGGCACACTGTACACGTTCCCAGCAGGCCATCACAGCTTCCTGATCGGCGTTCTCTGCGCCAATCACGCATTCTTCACCACCATTTGCATGCTGTTCACGACTCCTGAGATATCAAAGCATTCTCAATCAAGTCCGTGCATGTCTGAACAGTACCACCTGCTGCTCACTGCACCAACTGGCCCACCTGCTGCACCTTTGATCGGGTGCTTCAGCTCCTGTACGTACACCGAATATCACCGCGGCCTCTTTGCTTGGCTTCGTCTGTTTGCGCGGCCGTTTGCTTCGGTTAGTCCTCACTTGCCCTCGGCCAGTAGCAACCAACTCTTTCATCGCACCTCTCGCCATCTCACGCTTGACGATTTACATTTTACAAACCACTGTCTTGATCAATTTCTTATAACTAACCACCAACATCTTTGTAGCTCGCCATGGCGGCCACTGACAATGTACCGCGTCCCCAACACCGACTTTCCGACCCGCCCATAGCTGCCTCCGATCTGATCCTTCGCGAGACGCAATACCTTTACTCCCTCATACTTCTCTTCGCCCTTTTATCGTGTGTTGCATGGTACAGTGTGGATCATGCCAAGAAGCAGGAAAGCATTGTACAATCGCATGTAGAAGGCCCGGGCGGGAAGCACTTGCCCGTCACGAAGACGAAGACCAACGGCGATGGCGAGAGAAAGCTTGGTCCCCATTTTGGCCCGGCTGCTACAAATGTTTTTCGCTATCTGGCTGCAGTCATTTTCATCTCGTATGTTGCGACCGGCGCCTTCATGTTCAACCATGCGTTCTATCATGACAAGCCTTGCAAGTGGTCTAAGGACGGTCTCTCCTGGGCTGGTGAGTGGACCGTTGTCCACGTTCTCGGCTCCGTCTTCTTCTACCTTTACATCCTTTTCTCGCTCTTCGACTGGAAAGAAGGGCCCAATGTCGTTCACCTCTTGATCTGGGTCCTAGGCCTAGTAGGCGAGGTCATTCTCTTCTCAACCACCTTTACGACTGCCGCCGCATGCCGCCTTACCAACCCGAAATCGCAAACGGGAGACAAAGACTGCTTTGATCGATGGATCGAACTGGACTTGGTTCTCTACTTTGTCCGTATCCTCCACCTGATAGCCCTAATCGGGGTTTTCAGCGTTGCTTGGATAGGTAAAGTTCGATCCAAGCGCCCTGCAGAGCTTGAAGACGGCTTCACCCATGAGAACACCCCGCTTTTGGATGGCAATCGGGGGTCATCTGACTCTCAAAATGGTGATGCCAGTACAGCAGGACCGAACGGGCGCGACTCTAATTCTCGCCGGTCCCGAGGCCGGACCGTGTCCAACGCAGCCAAATACTCAGCGCCGAGTTCACGCAAGGACGAAGATACTGCGTTCTATCGACCACAAAAGCTTCCCCACAAGACTTGGTGGGAGTACATCCGCGGATATTCTCTCTTTTTCCCCTACTTGTGGCCCAAGGATTCCGTCATGCTGCAGCTGCAAGTTCTTGTCTGCTTTGTCCTGGTTATTATTCAGCGCATCGTCAACATCATTGTCCCGACCCAGATCGGTGAAGTCGTCAAGCAGCTCAATCATGCTATCAAGGAAGTACAGGATGGACAACCTTTGACTATGGAGCTCTTCCCTCTTCGCGCCTCTCTGTTTCTTGGGCTTCTCTGGATTCTCCAGGGCATGCTTGGGCCACTTCGATCCTTGCTCTGGATACCCGTTTCCCAATACTCCTATCGCGGCTTAACAACGGCTGCTTTCAACCATGTGCATTCTCTCAGCCTGGACTTTCATCTCTCCAAGCGCACTGGTGAAGTGCTGTCCGCGCTCAACAAGGGGTCTTCCATCAACTCTTTTCTGGAGCAAGTCACTTTCCAAGTCATTCCTATGCTATTTGATTTGGTTCTGTCTATTAGCGTCTTCTACTACAAATTCGGACCGCTCTACGCACAAATCAACCTTGTCGATACCTGCTGGTACCTCTACCTGACGATCAAGATGGCATCGACCCGAGCTGACCAGCGCCGCGAGATGACTAATGCTGACAGAGAAGAGGAGGCCGTCAAGAATGATTCGATATCTAGCTACGAGACGGTCAAATACTTCAACGCCGAAGACTACGAATCCAACCGTTATCGTGACAAGGTTGGAGCCTATCAGAAGGCGGAAGCCAAGGTGCAGATGGGGATGGTCATGATGAACGTGTGCCAAACACTCGTTTTCAATCTCGGCAGAATATTGGCCGCTCTCATCTGTGGCTGGCAGGTCGCCGTAGGAATGCGCGAATCCAGTGATTGGTTCGTCGTGATTTCTTACCTGACCCAGCTCCAAGGCCCACTCAACTTCTTTGGCACCTTCTACCGAACTGTTCAGCAGTCCATGATTTCAGGCGAGCGTTTGCTTGAGCTCTTCAAGATTCAGTCCACAGTTGTTGATACTCCAAACGCAAAGCCCCTTGAGAACTTCTCTGGCCACATTCGTTGGAATAACGTCAACTTCTCTTACGACCGACGTCGGCCGGCGCTGCGCAACATCTCGTTCGAGTGCCAACCTGGAACCACGACAGCATTCGTTGGCGAATCCGGAGGTGGTAAATCCACTCTTTTCCGTCATATGTTCCGATACTACGACTGCGATGAAGGCAGTATTGAGCTGGACGGCAAAGATGTGCGGGATCTGACCATCTCCTCCGTTCGTCGCCATATCGGCGTTGTGCCTCAGGACACAACTTTGTTCAACGAATCCCTCATGTACAACCTGAGATACGCAAACCCGAACGCCACAGATGAAGAAGTTTATGCTGCCTGCAAAGCGGCTAGCATTCACGACCGAATTTTGTCCTTCCCCGACCAGTACGAAACACAGGTTGGCGAGCGTGGACTCAGACTCAGTGGAGGCGAGAAGCAACGTGTTGCTATCGCTCGCACCATTCTCAAAGATCCTCGCATCATCATGCTTGACGAGGCCACTTCGGCCCTGGACTCGCATACTGAGCAGGAAATTCAACAGAATGTTTGGAACATTGGCCAAGGCCGCACTCTTCTTATCATTGCACACCGACTGTCCACAACCGCCCATGCTGACCAGATTGTTGTGCTCCATGCCGGTACCATTGTCGAAAAAGGCACGCACACCGAGCTTTTGACCGCTGGTGGCCGGTACGCGTCGATGTGGGAGAAGCAGAATCCGCGCCGAACGCGCACTTGACGCTGCCAGAGAAGCCACCTTAATGAGCCATAAGAAGGGAACCGAGACGCCTCTAGACGGCCATGGCAGTCTAGACTCTTCAGTGTCCCTTTCTAGCAACGATACAGGGCCCAGATCCAAGGCGGAAGTGTAGGCGCGGCTGAGAAAGCCATCACTGACGAGCATTCAGACGAGCGCAAGCTATTTCATCAGAGACCGACTCGGTTTCATTTGTTTTGTTTTTCGGTGTCGAGGCATTCTTGATGTTACAAAAAAGACCGGGCTTTTTTGAGAACCTGCATACGAGCGGCGTTGATGGGGCGCCTGTCTCGTTCCGACTGACAAATTGTTGTGTTCTTTCTTTCATTTTGCTTTTGATCTCTCATTACCGTTTGGCTTGCATTTTCATTTTAATATTCTCGCCACGTTACGGAACCTAGACTATCACCCAATTGATCTGTAATTTGCTCGTGCGACGGACACGCGTCAAGCGCGGAGAAGAAACAAAAATGGCTGGATGTGAACGAAATGGAAATGGGCCTATGAATTGCGTTTGTTGTTCTTATTTGCCTTGCAAAAAGCAGAGCGCATCCTGGCACAAAACGGTGTGCTTTACCCTTTTACATTCTTAAAGGGGTAACTTTCAGGTCTTATAAAATTATGTACATTAATGTAATAGTATTATTCTAATGTTATCGGTGAATCAAGCGGTTCTATGAGGGTTGAGACGATTTAATTAATCCATCTAAATGCGCACTGACCCTAGCGCTGCCTGTCACGACAAACGAGGTCGTCAGGCCAAGTCTCTCTCTGCATTCGCATGGGGCTCATTTGTCTTTGGCTCATCCATCTTGGGCGTGTGCCCGCCAGTGCGGTCGAACACTACAGTCTTGCGCATCGTTTGTCAACCACAGATCATCATGGGCTGGGTAACAGCCGCCGACCTGCACAACGTTACAAGTCCTTAGGGCGGCGCGAATCCAAAATGCAGCCCATATGAGTATTGCCAATGCCGCCACAACCCCGACGAACCAAAAAAAACTTGCAAGAATTTTGTCGGATTTTGCGTGAATCCATGCAAGCTGCATAGCATTGCCGCTTTTCGGCGCATAGCATCCGCGTTGTTTGCGTACAAATTGATGCCAAGATAGTGACAGACGCGGATGGCCTCCAGCTCGGACCCAAAATACAGCTGCCCGGCAAATACATTCAAACAGATGGCGAATTGCGGAGGCACACATACGTCCAGCTGCTCCGGCACCGTGTATAAGTCCAAAGCATCCAGCGCACTATAGCCCTGGTTCGGCCGCGGCGCGTACAGACACAAGGCCACACTGGTGGATTTCTGGATCGCCGGCAGTAGCATTTGCGCCTCATAGGGGCTAATAACCATCATGGTGTCAATAGCGGGCGCTTGGGACCGCGGCGGGCTCACCAAAACCCACTGTATAGGCCGCTGCCTGCAGTCGGAGCCGGCCCCATCAACCGTCTGCGCAAAGTCCCGCGACACATACACATGACGTGGACATGTATTGAGATCCAGCTACCGCGCGGCACTCGTAGCCGACAGCGAGGCAAAAGCCGGCACCCGGGCTGACGAATCCGCAGCCAGGCGGCCCGTCGCCACGTAGGTGACCATGTCCGGATGCAGGGCATGCAACGCGGGCTTCTCAGGCGCAGCCCGCTGCACCTCGCGCTCCCGCTCAATCTCGGGCGACAGCTTGCGCTCCTGCTCCTCGCTCAGCGCCGCGACAAAGTGATCCATGAGCCTGAACGCGCGGAATCGCTAGTTGACGAGATCGTCGTCGCCAGTTGCGGCTGCGTTGTCCATGCGTGGCGCATAGCGAGTCTCCGTCGAAACGGCCTCTTGCTCCGGAAACTGGCTAGCTTGTGGCCTTGCCATTCGGAGCGTGCCGTCCTCTGTCTGCGCCGCTTTCCGACTATGGCCTGCGCTGGTCGACGTCGTCCCTGGACGGCCCACAGGGGAATGTTGCACGCTGCGTCTTCCCAGGTGCCTTGGATTGCCCATTGTAGAACATCGTGCTTCTTCCTGGAGCAAGATGTCTTTCAGAAAAGTACGAACCTGAACCCTTTGAAGCCGCCGACCGGCAGTGGAGAATGCTCACCCCAGTCATGGGAGGGATGTCTGAGCTGTCTAGCCTTCACATTGGGGACCCTAGCTGCCTTATCAATGGCAGCCCACGGCAGTCAAAGAAAATAGCCAAGCTACTGACTATGACACTCGCCTCCACAGGGCTTCGAGTCAACAACTTCAAAATTTGGGCCACGGTCAGCATGATCTCATCTATCCTCCGCGAAATACGTATAGAATTGCTCCAGGCTGGGCCAACGGTTGGTAAGATGTTCATAATAAGGCCAGGCTTTCCAGCCTTTGCACATCACATGTTTGCAAGGCACTCACAGTTAAAGATGCTTGAGATTCACGGGGGTACGGTCGATACGGATTTTACGTTTACTAGGGAGATGCTTAACGTGTGCGACGACTGCCTGCTGCATATTACCTTTGTTAAGAAGACAGTTGAGCAGCCGGAAGGGACCCGCAAATGGGTGAGGGAAATGATAGAGGAATTTAGGCGACCGCAAGGCAACGCGCATCATCGTTGCTCGGCACATAAGTCAGAAAGGCCAGTGGTGGTGCAGTAACTGCGTTTAAATGAGCTATCTGTCTAGTGAATTTTGGTGCTGCACGGAACCCGTAATGGGCAAAGGCATCATGTGTATTGATCCGAATACATCTTCTACCAATGAGACCATTCTGAGACGATTCCTCCCACATTTTCCCTGTGCCTTCCAATTCGCCTGCCGTGCATTCTTCTCAATTTTTGGGTGCGTCGTGCATATGTCGAACCCAAAGCAACCGTTCGATCGTGAGCGTTTGGGCATCCCAGAACCGACATGGAATTCGACGTCGGCCACGGTCTGTCGGTGAATAGTGTATCAACGGCCCGAGCCGTCTGGATCATCAAAGTAGCGCAGCTTCTCATCATCGGGCTTTGCGATCTGCTCCTCGCCAGGGCCTGCTCTCCAGTTGCGGCGGAGGAGGCTTTCCGGGCAGCAGCGACGGAAAACGCGTGTGGCCCAGCCGGCAACAACCGTTGTGCGCGGCCCCGGCGGCAGGAACTCGAGAGCGGCTATGGCGAAGAAGTGCGGCAGCAGTAAAAAAGCAACAGCTCGAAAATGGAAGCGCAGGATTGTCGTGCCGTCGCAGCCGCTCACGCCGAGCGGCCACCCGGTCCACTCGGCCAAAGATTCCACGCCAATTGAGGAGACGAGGGCTAAAATCAGGACGCTCAGGTGTAGCCTGCGTGCAATCACCGACCAGGTCGACGCCGACAGGTAGTTGCTCAAGCCTTGGACGCTGTACACAACGTTGGAGAACAGGCAGGTAAGTAGGGACCAAGGCCGGCTAGTCTCGCACGGCCACGGGTCCATGAGGTAGCAGCTGCCGGCGAAAACAAAGATGAAAATTGACCAGCCGGCCAGCATGTCGAGCAGTCGGGGCACGGAGCTTTGGTAGGACATGGTGAACTTTGAAGAGGGTGTTTGTTTGGGAGAAGGGGAGCTGTGGAGGAGAGCCGGCCGGATATTCTAGGCCCAAGTGCCAAAGTTGAGATGAAAGGTTGAGCTCTTTGGTTAGAAATCACGCCCTTTTGTTAGTAGCCAGCTGGCGAGTCAATTTTGCAGGGCGCAGGAGGGGCGTGTCTCGCAACGTCGCAAATCTGCCTTGCCGGGCACTACATAACAAGCCGTGCCGGTTTTCTGACCACAGATTGGGTGCAGGGGGGCCTGCCATGGGCAGGGCAGACTCTCAAACTGAAAGTTAGAGGTGCAGCTCCTTTTGATGAAGGAGGCCTCAGGGGACCGAAGATGATGTAGGAATCATCTCCCGAAGCCTAGGTTCTGCTGCTGTCTTCCGGCCTGGGCCTGGGGCTAGATTGGGTTCATGTCTCCTGCATGCTGCCGCGTTTCTCTCACTATTTCATACGAACTTTCGTTTGTTGTTGTTGTTCCTTGGGCGTTTGCCATGCGTTTGTGTCTTATCTTTCGATATTTTGTGCATAAGTCGTACTGTTACGAGCCGCTCACATTGGGTTTTTGGCAAAACTCGAAATCACGGCCTTACCTTCCATAGTAGGAATAAGGCATGTTCAGAGACCGCCTCTCCGCCTTCTTCCCGCGTACTCAGGTACCAGTACCTACGCGCGAGGGGGGGACATGCCCTCTGTGGCCATACAGGGCTGCCAGCCTGACTACAGATTAACGACAGTGTAGTACCCATGCACAGACGGGGGGAAATTACCAACTCGCTGTGAATGAAATGGAATAGCTGAGCCAGCACCTTGCCAGGCCGTACATACACGGTCCGAGAAGGTTGTGTGGGTTATGTGGCGGCTTCCAAATCGAGGGCATTGTGCCGCGCGCAATGGTACGTTGCCCCCGATCATATTGAATATTCGTGACGGGTCCACAGAGCAGATCAGCGTCCCTTGGCGTGAGATGAACCTCTTCCTGCAGAAGTACCTGTGGGTAGACAAGGGCAAAGGTACCAGTTCGCCATCAGCGGAGTGGGCTAGCTGAGCGGCAGCACTCCGGCCACGCCGTACCGCACACAAGCTCAGAAGTCACGAAAGGTGTGTGTGTGGGATAAGTGGCGGCCTGTGGGTGCCAGGACCAACGTGGAGTAGGTTCTGCTTCCGTACATGCGAGCCTTGCCGCACCGGTGCTGTGCGTCACGCGTCTTGCAATAGTCGATGTCTTGTGGAACTCATTTGAGACGGCGCAAATTGGTACTGACCCGCTCTCACTGCGACAGACGATGGGAAGAAGGAAGAAGGGGGGTGCAGCATCGTTTGGTTAGTGTTCCTCTTTGAGGCAGGCGGGCGGCGCCAGAGAGATCCCGAAGTAAGCACGAGTCGACGCCTGTCTGATAGCGTTTCAGTGCCCTTGCAACCACGCTACTGGTTTGCCAGAACGCCCCTATATCGACTTCTCACCTGCCGGCATACGAGAGCCAGCAGTACTGATCACTCTTGGACGCACTGCCGCTCATTGAGTGTCCGTGTTACTATGCATGACCGGGAATCCCAGGTCAGCCTGCAGGTCAGCCCGCAGGTCAGCCCGCCATCACAGCGGTGAAATTCGTGCCCCTTGCCTTGCACCGATCCAGCGGGCTACTACCATGCTGCAATGGTCGTGGACGGGCTTGGATTGGTGTCGATCTCTCTCAAGGGGCCACCAAGGCGACTAGTTGTGAGCAAAAGTCATGCTGGCTGGTCCATCACACGCCACGCAACCA
Source organism: Cordyceps fumosorosea ARSEF 2679 (assembly GCF_001636725.1). Taxonomy (NCBI): domain Eukaryota; kingdom Fungi; phylum Ascomycota; class Sordariomycetes; order Hypocreales; family Cordycipitaceae; genus Cordyceps; species Cordyceps fumosorosea. The sequence goes on along the minus strand of NW_017387388.1, from coordinate 13,092 downwards.
CTGGCTGGGACGGCTTGCCTCGGGTATATCCCCCAGAGTCATTGCCAACAAGGGTGCGACTGGCGGTGTGGTAGCAGCCAAGGTCGGATGTGTTTGCGCGGTCTAGCAGTTCTACCAGGACCCAAACATGTCAAGTACTCCTGTGGACCTAGCCCGATATCATCACCGATATGCTCTGTTGACTGGCTTGTGCACTATCTTCCGTCCAGATTATCGTCTTGGCTTCAAAATTCCGACCAAGAGGTATTCCTTCTGGATAGTTTCACAAGTCGAGTTGATCCAACGCCGAACATTTACACAACCACGGCCTAGTAGTTTCTTTTTACAGGAACAACCGTAAAATAGTGGTTTCCTTCTTTCTCGGTCTTATAACTATCTATTGCTTGGTAGTATACGGGCGCCATTATCCCTCTCTCATAGATTAGAGCTCTGTCACATTGTGCCGCGTGCACTGCTCCTCATGTCAGGCAGAGGACTTCTCTCCCTCTTTCTTGAACCTGATGCACCATACGCTCCCACCAGGCTTGCCTCTCGGCAATGGCGCAGGGCAGTTTCGTGTTTGGCGTGGGCACTGGGATTTTCTTGCCCATCCAGCTCTGAATACGTTTTAGACTTTCGTAAAGTGGCGGCACGCTCTGTCGCAGAAAGTTAATTAGCAACTAGCATTGAATGGAGGAGCATGTTTTCTCTTGTGAATGTTCAAACTTACACTGCGAACAGGGGTTTCAATGACTTCCTGAAACCAGGCATTCGCGACTCGAACATGTTCTTCTACAGTGGCTAGTAGCCCGAGGAAGAAGACCGGCAGGAGCGGGGCTTGAGCCGTAAATAAAAAGCCTGACGTTGGCATAATAGAAATGCACTTGGCTAAGTCGGCTAAGTTTTCAATGACCATCTGGTGGTTTCGTGGAATTCTAAGCAAAGGTCAGCATGTTTTGATGCAAGAGGCAGAGGCGCAAGAGTACGTACTTACCTGGACAGGCGGCACAGCATATAGACTATTCCAGCCAGTTTCTACGCTTCCGCCGTCACCTCAGTCATCTCTTTCGCATTTTCAACAACGTGGTCCTTGCTCGCCCGGCGAATCCTTTCAATCGGATGCGGTCTAGTCTTAGCGTTGGCCTAGATATCATACTCTCCACTCCACTGCTTAAGGTCCAGAAGCTGGTAGCGGAGCATATCGGCAGTCTCTGGGATGATGGGCGTTTCGCCATCTTGGAGCATGAGTGTGGCACAGTAGGTCACCTGGCTGAAGATGTGCAGCAGACGTCTCGAGAACCCACACCCGCCGTGGATTTCACACATGCCTTCTTCTGTACCGGACAACAGATATCCGAATCTAGATTCTTCGGCAACGGGGTTGAAGGTAGCGAGAGGCGGGAGGGGCATCATCAGCTGAGCCAAAACGACAGCTTTAGCAACGATGACTGATTGCGATAGGCGTAGGGCAGAGACCTGGACATATGACTCTTCGTAAAAACGAGAGCCTGGATCCGTCCGCTGCAGCACTTTCTCCGCCTCACTGAATCCCATCAACCAGCGAGGGCAGTGGGGTTTTCGGAGCCTGCACTCCGTGAGAACCACATCCTGCATAGAGAGCAATGACGCCAAGGTGACTAGCTCGACAGACTCGCTTTCGTCTAAATTGCCTGCCTGGAGCAGCTCGCGGAACCGGGCTTTGGCGATGGCAAATCTTTCGTTGACTTGACCCTGTACAATGACACATGACAGATAATCATGAACATAAATACCAGCGAGGGACTGTATAGCGGCTACAACAGCGGGATGTTGCATGCTGGCGAATTCAGTCAACCACAGGTTGGTTTGTTTAACACACTTCGCCCGGGACACCAGTTGTGGATGTCTGTAAAGTAACAGTTAGCGCAGATATCCAGCGAGATATGGCGACAGCAGAACTTACAAAAACCGAACAGCTTTCTGCCCATGTTGTCCATCGCCACATAATGTCCGAATTGTGACGGGAGTTGCGGGACCTTGGTGGTATCATTCTGACAATATGATCGTAAGCTTGCTGTCGGAAATTGAAGATATGCGCCGATTTGGGACGGCGGCAAGGTTGATGCTGCTCGATAGGGTGAGTCGTTTCCTGCCAAGAGAGTGCTGGTGGAGGCCGGTGATGCAAAACATCGACGCTGCAGCGATCGCTTAAATCCTTGGCTCGATGTCTGTGTAGCAGCAACGGCTGAGGATAAATCGCCGATATAATCAATACTTGCCACTTCCACAGTTGTTGATGACCGTTTGTCTTCTTCGCGGGGCCAGGAGAATTTGACATAACCATTGACTCTACCATCGGACGGCCGAGAAAATGTCTGAAGTTGTTTGCGGCCAAATGAGCCGATACAGTCATGAATGGGATGGTAATGTCACGGGGCTCTCGCCGGCGCTGTACTTGGTGGTTGGGTTCGGGTTTTGGTGATAGACCGCGGGCCGGCTGTGTTTGAAGTGGTCGCGGAGCAAGCCGTAGCTGAGGCGTAGGTTGCGACTGCAGAAAAGACTGCAATTGTAACGAGGGAGGGGGCGCAGGCGCAGGTTGCAATAACTGTTGCCCTCCTTCGACAGCAAAGATAACATGCTGCGGCTGCGAATAAACCGTGGCAGAAATGTCGGCGGAATCTAGAGCGAATCCTGCAACAAGAGTAATCAGCTTCATATTATTAGTAGGGCCTCTCCGTGGCAGGGAACAGCCGTTGGCTGCGGAAGGCAGACAGGCCAACTTTCCACGTGCGTGCCTTGCGAGTTTGCAGTCGTCAATCAATGAAGCCAGATCAAACCAGCTTGCGGGAGAAGGGGGCGGGTGACAACGCCTGGCGGATCGATTGAAGCTGCTCATGGACAGCCGCACGGGAAGTCCAATTGAGGGAATAAAAGGGGGCATGAATCTGCACAGGTAGCAGATTTGACAGACATACCTGTGTCCCACGGAGCTGGAGGTATGTGATCGCTCACGATCTGCCCATCGATGAAGCTAGGGCTCTGGCCTGGTGTGACCATGCCGTGGTTGAAAAAGGCCATCGCGACGGTGCTGCTCTGGACGTTGGTGCTCATGGCAGTGGCGCCCGGATTGCCGTGCTCAGCAACGGGTGAAGCCCGCCGAGTGGAGTGGCTGCGCTGGGTTATGGCATGTTGCTGCGAATCAGAAGAGTAGTCGACGTTTTGCATGTCTGATTGATATATATGCTGGCTCAATTCGGGGAAGAAGGCGTCGCCCTGATGGGTGGACAGGCCGGGCGCAACGGCGCAGACGGGCCTAGACATGGCAGGTTGGGTAGGAGCGCGAGAAGCATCACCTACATACGTCGGAGGAGGAGGAGGAGTAGCCCGAACTTTCGTTGGCGGGGGGGCGCGTGGGTGAGAGAGATGCTCATACTTTAGAGCCTTGCAGCAGGATTCACAGCGGCGGCCATCGCGGGAGAATTTGTCTGGCTCTTTGTGTATGCCTCTTTTGTGATGCCTGCTTAAATCTCTGGCCTGAAGAGGGTGTCAGCGGCTGAGGAGGGGTGCAGATGTCCTAGGGTGATAGTCACTGTTCAGATGGCTAAGGTCCTATTATGGCAGGCACTTGTGCCACGCCCCCACACTCTGTGGTGGAGTGCGGGGGGCGTGGCACGCGTACAGCCGAAATTTGTGTTTCCTCTGTGGAACGTGGCGCGGCGCCATGTTCTGGAGTATCCACAATCTCTGATAACGGAAAGGTGGGATTTCGTGTTGTGGCTGTGTCCGCCAGCCGTCTCGTCCCTATACGCCGAAATTATCAGCAGCTAGTAGACATGACTATGACAGAAGACTTGGGCAGTCCCAGGCGCATATCTTCTCTAGACAGATTGAACTTGCATGACAGAAGCAAAGCTACACAACCAAAAATTACATCACATCCTTAACCCCGCGCCATGGCGATTTTGTGCAGACACCCTCGGCGCATTCACTAGTGCAAGTGAAAATTCATTGGACGCCGCACTGCACGTCTAAGTAGGCTGAGACCAGCCGGCCTCGGCGTGAGACCTAGGGGTACCCGTAGGAGACGAAGCTTGGTGAGGTACTATTCAGTAATTGGGACATCAGCGGAGTCTGCTGGCCCCCCGGCGCCACCAGGCCATGCCGGACCGTTTCCTGCACCCGACGTCTTGAAAGGAATACATCGCGACCCCTTGCTAGTGATTGTCGTACTGTGACAGCTGCCTACAGAACGAATGCGAGCTATCATACCACCCACGCCTGAGCGACGCGTAGTCGACGGACAAATCCTAGCTGAACAAGCCACTACTCGGCTTGCCGGGCCGTGGCACCCCCTGTGTTCGAGGCGCATCTCACTCTGGTTGGCGCAGTATCTGCAACCCTCGTGCCCGGAACGAGCGCTGTACTTCTTCATGCAAGTCTATACAACTAGGGTCCACGGTTCCGCGGCCTTTGACCTCACCAGAGGTACTTCGTTTGGCACCTTGGCCATGACCCCGCTGACATCCCTTGCACTATTCCTTTATTGCAAAGAGTGGAACCCAGGGGAAGCAGATAAGACATGTATCTCGGCTACACCATGAGGCGTTAGCTGGACTAAGCGTCAGTTCAATACTAACGCAGCATGACATCTACCTCTCCTTGCGAGTTTCATCGAGACACCAACTCTCTACATATTCTCAACCTCGGTTTCAGTATGGAATGAACATCTCAACTCTTGGGCATCGTCTCTTTTCTCGTCTTAAACGCCGGCCAATGCCCGCTGGCGGGATGGGCAGCGTGGGCAAAAGCGAGGGCACATAATAAACAGCAGACCGGCGTGAAGCCGCTGATAGACTCCTATTCACTGGTTCGTGTACTCGGGACCGTCGCCGTGCTTTCGCTACTGGCTCTGCTTCCACTCTTTCTGACGTGGTCAGAGAGGACAGAACGGTGTACAGAAGGCTTCCCAATGGTTCTTGGATTATCTAGCGAGGTACATCCCCAATTCATCTCCTCCCTTGCGGCACTAACGTGAGCGCAGACGGTTCTGTCTTGGACGGCGTATGACGGAGTGAAAAAGTATTGGTGCGATGCGTTGCTGGGATACCCTCTTCTGCCCGTTGCCGGGTGTTCACTCTCGCTTGCGGAGTCTTTACTTGCGCTTCTCGGGCTTTACAGCCGTTTGACAAACATCTTGATCGGTATTGGTTGCATTCTGAACGCCATTGGGTTGTTGCTATTTCTATGATGGTCTTCAATCAACGTGGAAGGTGGCCGCCGCCTGCCTCATGATGTGTGCGTACTCGCACTTTGTCAAATGTTCCTCATACTCGCATTTATTGTTGTAATGGGATTACCGAACGTACAATCTGTGAGCTGGACCGTCCTACCATACTTGGGTTCCTCAGCGTGGCATATTGTACGGAGCTCTACTCCAAGAAACTGCATCAAGACAATCACAGTCGTTCGATGGTTGCATAGGCTGCATGCTCATGGGAGTGGTGGAGGGAGCCGTGTATAGAGGAGCAAGTACGACGGCGGCTGTGTGCTGCGGCACGGCGTTAGATGTCAGCGAGCTGGCACGGGTCCTCTCTGCTATTGACTGCCAGAATAAAGAAAGTTTTAGCTGTGTATTAATCAGCCGATATAATTGTTTATTTTTCTGGAGCGCCGAACAGCTGCCGTTTGCAGATCTACCATGAACTCGTGCCGCGCCTCTCAAGTGTTGCGGCCCCGCATGAGGTGGGGTAGAGCCGGGGTCGCTAAGCTTCCCTTTGGCACCGCAAAAAACGCCGCACGGCCCAAAGCACGGAAACGCTTGAGCGATGGATCGGCCCTTCTCGATACTGACCGAGAAAGATTTTGTACTGCAGAGGGGAAGTAGGTCTACGCAGACTGTATCCTCGGTCTCGGCCAGCCCCTCGAGCAAGGTGAGGCGATTCTATCTGCCGGACGAAGAAGACGTCGAGGTCGCGGGCAACTTCCTAGTATGGATTGGCAGAGTTCGCTTGCCGGAAAATACACGCGATTCTATAGATGACTTTATCAAGCGCTGCAGAGACCTACTGGAATTGGGGCCACCACCAATGCGAGCTCGAGACGAAGACCAGGTCTCAAAGGCCCCTAGCTACCCTTCGGAGTTTCTCACCCGCATCGTGTTTATGGTGGTAGATATTGCAATTCCATTGGCAGGCGAGGCCGATAAAAAGTTGCGTTTGTTTCTGCCGGGACATCTGGCACTTTCCACAATTGCAGCCAAGAGAACGTCTATTATGGAAACGTTTCAGCTCTTGATAGAATTGGAAGAGCACGTCGGGAACAGAATTTACGCTGCTGGACTGTTCAGTAAGTCCTGATTACCATTTATGAATGTTTACTAACAACTTCACGGATGAGAAGCCTTTCACCAAACACGACCAGATCAGACTGAAAAATCAGCTTCGCCTGGTTGAACCAATCAACTGCCAGGCGTACGAGCCGCTCAGGCCAGGCAACTTGCTGCGTCTCTTGTGTCGTCTCGAGTAAGATGAATACGAGAGCTCTATAGCTCGAAACCATAGTAACTAATTGGTGGAGCAGAGATGATGCCATTGAAAAAGCATTGCCGGGCGCCATACAAAGCTTTTCTCCATATCTCGTGGAACTATACCCATCACACGAGAGCACCAAAACCGAGCTTTCACCGGAACAAAGTCTATTGATGGAACTACACGATAAAGCACAAGAAGAAACTGTCATGATGATGGAGCACAACACGGAAGGAAATCGGTATCGCGCTTGTGCAGAATTCCAGACGAAGGCCGTCAAGTACCTCAAGAACCTCAAGAAATCGGGTGCTGATCTCGGCGAGCCAGTTCAAGCTCCATGTCTTGTGAAGCTGAGAGGTAAAGGGTCAGGCTGTCGTGCTGACGATAACTTCGGCCCTGTACGGTGCGTAGCCATCGCTTACTTCAAAGGGAGTCGCAAAATTATAGTTTCAGGTCAAAGTTTGTCTTGGTCAAGCAGCCAAGCGCTTGTCTTTGGCAGAGATTTGGAGCTACCTGACGATCACTACATGTTCGTTCACTTCCAGCGCTTTTCAAACCGGTAAATGCATCATTACAAGCAGCATTTTTTTGAGGCAAACAATGACACGTTCCGTCTTTCTGATGTCCATTTCGGTCTAATTGTTGGGCTAATTTTAAAGATTCCAACTAGTTCTTGCTCATGCCTCCACCTGCATCTTCGGACTTGTTGTTCTCAGCCGTAGAGCGCTCTGCGTCTTTTCTTTCGAGGTCGCTCAAGTTGACAACTTTACCAACAGGGACTTCGTGGAGGTAAATAACTCCAACAGAAGGGACTTCGTGTGCTGGTGGCTCGATAGATGCAATCGCGGTTGTGGCACCATCACCTTGGGTAGGGCCTAGCAGCAGGATTAGTAGAGCCCAGTCAGTAAGCAGAACACCTACTTTTGTCCGTAATATTATCAGGCATTATGCGTAGAGGAACCGTTTGCAGGTGCGCTTAACTGGGACTGTGTGTATGGCTTCGCCTTCCCGCCTTTATACGCCTGGACAAAGCCTGGCGTGTTCAGCTCGCCCCTGCATATGCTTTAGCCAGCATGATGTTGACCTACAGCCCGGCCACGGATTCTTACAGCGCCATCACTCGGAGAATGTTTGCAGGCTTGGGCTGAATCTTCCATATTGGTACAAGCCGACTTGTAGGGTTCAGCGGCTGGCGACAAGAGGTGCAGACTCGCGTCGGATTCACAGTAATTTTGGCATATCACGAAGTCTATCATTCCACATGAAAATGTGCCAAGCTTTTTAACGAAGTAAAAGGGCACTCGGTGACCGATGTTGAGTGTACCTGCGCCACGCTCGCGCAACATGATGACGGTGAGAGAAGTGTTCGCCCGTACTTGGTTAGCGCTACTGTTTAGCTTGGGTTGTAGCAACTTACATTCTCTTCCACTCACACTTGTCTGCAGTTTTCACTTTTCAGCAAACTGCACTTTTCGGCAAGCTGCACTACTTTCGGCAACCTACACCTCTCTGCTCCACTCACACTTGTCGGGCAATTTCCACTTTTCGGCAAACTGCACTTTTCGGCAACCTTCCCGTCTCTACTCCACTCACAGTTGTCTGCAATTTTCACTTTTCAGCAACCTACATGTTTCCGCAGCCTGCATTTTTTGACAATCTGTACTTTTCGACAACTTGCTTTTTTATGCTCCACTCACATTGCTTTGCAAATCGCCCTCCTCGCGACCTGCATATTTCGGCAACCTGCATTTTTTTGCCACTTAATGTTATTTCACTTTTCTTGCATTTTTCGGGCTCTCCTGCCCCTCGCAATTTTCTGCAACCTGCACTTTCTGCAACTTTGCACTTTTCTGCAACGCATCCTTTTTTGCTTTGGCGTTAACTTTCGCGTTATGGGCATAGCACCCCGGCGTCGCCAGCGCTACGAGAGCATGTGCCGTACAGTAGCCGCACAACGCTTGACGACGTATGCCGAGTATCGCATAGAGCTACTCATACCATTCGCTCACTACTTCTCAACTGTAGATGCGAGGAACGTGACGGATCTGTCGACGACGCTGAAAGATTTACAAACGTTCTACAAGAAGAAAAACTGCGCAAATGACTCGGAAGAAGAATTGAGGAAAGCTCTGCTATCAGATAGTTACAAGTACGTGAAGTCCTTAGAAAACCCCGGCGCCGCACTATTTGGTAAGTTTTCTTGAACTGCTTTGCTGCCTGCATTACTAAAAAAGTAGAACTGGGTAGATTCTTCGCGTCACTCGAAATCCAGGACGAATATTATCGAGCATCATGGCTTGGATCTGTCGATGATTGTGCCGTGGAACTTCACAAGCTGATTGCACGCGTGCCCAGTGCACAACACCAAGGAACGGCTAATGGCCCATCTGGCTATCTAGTCGCTGTACAATGCGACTATGCAAAGCTCCTGCAGTGGCTCCAAGGATGCTTGGCGACCGGTATTCAAGCCGCTGCTTTGAGGAGACAAGAGGAATTTCAGGAGCGATTTGTTACGACGACGACTGCGCACCTATATGTGCCACGACAGTTCGGCCTTGACTTTATTCTGTCCATCAAAATCTCGTCTTTCATGGCCCGCGCCTTGAGAGAAGCAACATCTCAAGGAAATGTGCTTGAAGCACTTGTCGGCCCAAATATCTGGCAGGGCATGAAAGGCAGTCATAAAGCACAGGTCGAGTCTATTGAGAGCTGCATAGAGATATGTTCTAAGGAACCAAGCCAAGACTGGGAAGTCAGAGTTACAATTGATTACAGTTCGGGGAAAGCTGCGATGACAAGAGTGTATGGTTCGAGCAATCTATTTCAATAATACATCTGTGTCAATTACAAGCACACCAGTACCCATATCCAGCTTTTCTCCAGCATTGTCGCTCTCTGTCTTCTTCACGATCACAGGCGAGCCGTCCGGTTTGTGTAGAGTTGCTGTCCCAGTGCTTGCTCGCCATGCGATGATGCGCTCCCATCCAACTGGGGGAAAGTAGTGATGTTTGATAAATTCGTACTCGCCGTTGTTCGTTCTTGCTTCCTGTTCGAGGTTAGAGGAATCGTTGCGCAGAGAAACAGGCGACTCACCTCAGGCATTAAGTTGGTATTGGAGTGCGAAAATGGGTTGTTGTAGTCTGTCTATCTGTCCGCGGGGTTGCGCGAAAAAAGGATGACGAGCCCAGCTCGGCCCACATTTGGGCAGCTAGCGGGAAGCTCGTCGTGTGTTACAGGGCACAAACAAGTTGATGCAAAATGGCAGGCAAGACATAAAAACGAGGCTCCGGTCGAGAAAGCTCAAGATTATTGTCGCCCGTCAAAGGTCTTCAATTATCGAGTTGAGCTCGTTATGCAGATACAGCAGCCAAGTCAAGTTGACGACCACGTGAATCCGGCTGGCTAAGATCAGCCCAAACAACGTTGTACATAACGTGACTCTGACCCACTCTAAAATAAGATTGCACAAAGGTGCAAGTTGTAGAAAAGTACGAGCAAGGAAAAAACGCAAGTTGCGGAAAAGTGCAGAATAGTACAGGAGGGGCGTGTATATAACTTAACATTTGCCCCGTGTCCACATTCCGTCTCACATGTTGTCCTCTCAATCAGACCCCAGAAGAGAACCCCGCTGTACATCGGCGGCAGTGTTAGACCTCCAGCTTGAGGCTTCAAGGTGAGCAGGGGTTATCGTACGCGTTAGGTTTGTGACCAGGGCGAAAATATGTGCCCGCTAATTAGCCACCTGATTAACTTCATAGTCCGACGGCTTGGCAACTGCAAAATGACTGCCATCGATTCCAGGACCAGCTAGGGAAGCTTGTCATTTCTCACACTGACTGGCTTCGCTGAGCGAGCCAGCCACGCTGCCAATGCTGCAGGCCCTGACAACTTCAGCCCCCATCTCCTCTGATCCTTCAGTCGATGGTGTCGCAATGCATGGCTCCACCGCTGCTCGGGCTGAACAAAGCAAAGATGCTCGGCATGGTTAGCAGGCCGCGTTGTGGCCCGGGGTGTCATCATTGCCAGCAACATTTCTGCCAAGGAAGCCGCTTGTCATGATTACCCCGGTCCCCCACAGACTATCAAGTCTACCCCTGCCTGATCCCCTTGCTTGGAACGCTTTATCGTAGCCGGTCCGAGTATGCTTACATAGCAAGCGAGACTGATGTAGGTACTCGAGAACAGAACTGGCCGCCGTAGATCGGTCATGTTCTCCTTCCAGCATTAATAAGAACTGCGTTGTAGGACCTTCTCTTCACCATACTAAGATGCATCGTTGCGCGTCCCTACACCACCACGTCGACCATTGTCAATACCGTCCCACACGTTGCTCAAGCTACTTGGCCGTCACGGTTTAACAATGCCTTCTAGATTATACACGCACGTATTGACAGTGGGTGCCAATGCTATTTCCGAGGTCGATACTGCGTGGACTGGTAAACACCTCCTTGCCTTGCGCTTTCCGCGCCTCTTCCCCATGCCAGACATGTTCTCTTACCAAGCACCCGGTTTTCTCCCGTTGTGTAGATTCACTCGAGCAAGGTAGAAGAGTAGAGAACGTCATCTGGAAAGTCTGGCAGCGAGAGCAGCTCGTCGACGACGAGAAGCGACCCTACACCTCCGCTACGGCTCACACTTCGCCTCTGACACCCCCCTCGTGTCCCCAAGATCTCCCACAGCTCTCTGGTAGCATCGATTCACTGTTTGGCGAAGATGCCACCGAGTCTGTTTGCGAGTTTGCCCCTATGGGAATTCGTCCCAGAATTCATCGCCCCGACTCTACTAGCAGCCATGGCAGGCGCAACCACCACATCATCCCTGACGACTTGAAAAAGATTGTCGTTTCTATTGTCAACGACACTGCTCCTCTCTCCGCACCCACCGCTACCTCCCCTCTTGCTCCCAAGAAGGAGACGGCTCCCATCGCACCAGCCCCGACTGCGGCCGAGCCCACGACTAACATAGCTACCAAAACGCGTGCGCTCATGCCCTCTGAGCTTCCCGTTCACGACTCGTCTCCACAGCCCTCGCAGATTGAGGTCACCAGTCCCGAATCCGAGGCTGCTCCCGCCCATCAATCTGTCGCCCAGAAGAAGGCAGCGGCCAAGTTTGCTCTTGGTGGCTCCTGTTCTTCTAGTGAGCAGCGCAGCGATTCTTCCGGGTCCGCTTCTACCAAGAGCGACATCCAGCCCGCCAAGCCCGTCCTCGCCGAGAGTATCGCATCCACCAGCCGCAAATCTCAGCCTGAGGCAGATTGTGCTATCGACTCAGATACTGACGACGACTACGTTGGTAAGAGCGCCGTTGACGATGACGACTCCTCTGATTGGGAAGATTCCACGGAAGAGAGTGGCAAATCGAGCGTTGACGAGAAGTTTTTCCAGCGCATCGAGCCCGAGGTGAACCTGATTTCCCGCCCCTCGCTCATCAGTCTCATGTTCGATAATAAGCGCATAACGCTCGGCGCCTCTCCCAACAATTCCGATGAGGGCCCGCTGATGATGAAGGACATGCGTCCTGTCAGCGCCCAGCCCATCATTGCCCCTACCAACAAGCACCCTCAAGCAGGCCTGTCGCCGCGAACCACCCGCCGCAACATGCTCGCTACCGAGCTTACCGAGTCTCTCCGCCGCCATCTACTCTGGGAACGTCAGCAGAAGACGTCGACTGCAAACGCCGTCCTCAAGCGCCGCCATACCTCTCACGACGTCGCCAATCTGAAGCAGTTCCGAAGCCCTGTCTGAAGAAGAGCGAGGATGCCAACGCAAGCCATTGGGATCATTATCTCAGAAAGAATGCCTTGAATGGCTACCATTCCAGCGGCTGGTGAAGACGGTGTAGCATAGTTTTGAAAGCTACTACAAGAGCAGGCCTCGGGAATGGCTAGCTTATCAAGCTGTCAATACATTGGTCAGCATCGCTAGAAGAAGCAGGCCGATTACTGTCAAACAATATCCTGTTTGTCCACGCCCGTCCACAAGTTATATGTCCCATCTCCCACGAACAGCATTTCTTCCTCGGAGTTTGCCGGCCGGCGACCCTAGAGTGCCATATTGGTCATCTTGTTTCTGGTGGCCACGCCAGCGTATAATGCAGCCAGGAATCACCAGTCGGCAAAAATCTCCAGTCGGTGCGACTGACGTAATAGATTGAGCCTGGTCCAGCGCTGCCCTCAAATCAAATCACATCAAACAAACTGCCAAACAAATCAAACAAACCAATGCCAAAATATTTATCAAACAAACAAATATGTAATTCTTGATTTGACTTGCGTTTGATACATTTGATTCGACTCTGTATTTGTTCAGCCGCTGCACACATGGGAGGCCGTCGAAAGCAACCCCTACCCTGGACATCAACCTGGTTGATAGCAGGGTACATAAAAATCGCGATCGTGTTCCTGAACATCCTTCCTCTTACATCTACACTGGTACCCACCTTTGTAGAGAGAATTTTCAGCCACCCAAACGCACGCCCAGTAGACATCAGCACCGAGCGAACCCTTCAGCGCTCTTGCGCAGCCGCAGGCAATGGCGATCGGCTGGGATTCATCGGACAATACAAACTGTTGCAAGCGGCCAAGATACAAGCAAAGACTGCAACACAG
>NW_017387387.1:15037-28045 GCF_001636725.1 Cordyceps fumosorosea ARSEF 2679 | reverse complement strand
TTTTTTAAGACTTCGTCCTTAACTTCCTCCCTTAGTCCGTTATAGAAAAGTTCTATTTAACTATTATCATCCTAAGAGAGCCGTATTGTGATACAGTGGAACTCCCTCACATAATACTGCGCGGAGCCCGTCTATCTTAGCTACTTAAGCTTATGGACTACTATTCATTCCTCATTAGGGTCCCCGAATGTAGTTTTAAGCTTCTTTTTAAATTTACTATAATCACTAAAGATTCTAGTTATCTATTCTTTAGGTTCTTCTTCATTAAGATAATCTTATAGGGTTGGCTCCTACTACTCTAATACTTTCCCTATAAGAAGGTTTCCCACATAAAGCACTTTTGCCTTAGGCTTCTTAATAGTGTTATTAACACGTAGATACGCCTTAGCTTAGGTTAAGAAGGTTCGTACGTCTCCTCTAACTCCGTCGTACGGGTTAGGTTTAGGGAATTTAAAGAGGGCGATAACTCTAGTGGTGCTTAGGACCTAAAGTTAATTAAGTTTCTCTATAAGGTCATTAACCTATTTAGTAAGTTAGGCGATAGTCTACCCTAGGTTAGTAGTGTTACTACTAATAGTGGATATTATAGAGGTTAACTGCTTAAGGTTTTTTAAAGTAACTCACTAAACAGATAAGGTAACTCACTAAATAGGACTAATTAAAATATAATAGTGGCTCTTCTCTAATCTATAGTAAATCTGTTTCTTAGGAAGTGAGTTAGGTTAAATGCACTATAGGTATAGATAAGTAGTATTATAGCTTAAGTCACGTTTAGGAGATTACTCCTAATAGTAGAACTATTACTTAGATTAATTAGTAGAGATCTAGCTATCTACCTAGGAAATCCCCTTCCTTATATATCCATCTATCCTCTACTATACTCTTAGATCATACTGATCCTATCTAATCCTCACTTAGGCTGGATTAGACTGAGCCTATCCGACGAGTCCACTTAGATTAGTTTAATCCCTCCTAATCTAATCATATAATCTTATGTCCTTATACCTTCGTAGGGAGCCTCACAGCTCCCTGTGTCACAGGCTTCCCTACGGCTGCATAACGGGCCGCTCCTTCCGTCTTCCTATTCGTTTGTCACAAAAGGGTAAAGCTATAACTGGCTGGAGGACTACACTATACATTAATCTAACGGTGGGTCCTATATACATTCTATTTATATAATAGAGTGGACGGCCCTATTCGTGTTAAGAGAACATCTACACTCCTCTAGGTGAAGTACTAAGTCCTAAAAGTTATCTTAAAGAGGAAAAATAGGATTAGTTTTAAGAATATCTAATAAGCTATTTAAATAAAATATTATATATACTAACTTTTTTTATAATAAAAGTCTTTATATTTAATAAAAACTATATTAAAAAAAGTATATAGTATATCTATTAATACTATAATAAATTAATAAAAGTTTTAATTTATTTAAAATTTTATTTAATTATTAAGTTTAAATATTATATACTAATAAAATTATTATTATTATTATAATAATTATATATTAATTAATTAACTATATTATACTAATTAGACTAGTCTACCTATCTAGTATCTCTAGAATATTAATAGTAAGGGAAAAACTAGAGTCCCTAGAGGAAAACCCTTACTACTACTCTAGGTGGTCGGCCCCGTGTTGGTTCCTGGTAGAGTCCGGTGTGGGCTCCTCTCTTGATCCCCAGGCTTATATCCTTCGCCCTATCGCGTCTCCTCTCCCCTCTCTAATATCTTCGCTCTATCTTTATGCTCTACGGGGATTAAGAAGAGGAGCTCGTTTGTTAGTTCTCGTTCGGTTAATTGTCTCAGTCGGGTCGTTCCCGCGGCGGGCTCGTCGCGGCTCGTCTCAGTCGGGGGGTCGCGTCTCGACGCGTCCCTAGTGTTATTTCGGCCACCACGGCCGCCCCTATCGATGCGGCCCCGAGCCAGCATCGTATAGAGGTGGTTATTAGTGTTATTATACCTTTCCTAAGTTCTTTTTTAATTTTATTACTAGGTTAGGCTTAGTATAGTTATAAGTTAGTTTTTTATTATAAAAGTATTAAATAATTATATATTTAAACTTATACTTTTATAATATATAAAAATAAAAATAAAGTATTATAAATAAAGTATTATTTTCTTTTTCAAGATTAAATATAAGTTTTTAATTATAATATATTACTAGTGTTATAAAAACTATTTAGTATAGGCTAATAAACATTCACATCGCACCTAGCAATGTATACTTCGCGTCGCACCCAGTCATGTATGATATCTACTAGGCTGCCCTTTCGTGGTTGATGACAACCTATTATCCAGCTTCCGACAAACGCGGGCAGAGCCATGGGGACAGCAATGGATAAACAGCACGCAACGCTGCCACCCGAGCTTCAGGTTGCCAATCGGCGAAAAGTAGATGGACTCGACGAGCCGGCCGACCCAACTCCTACCGATACAACGCCTCTTCTGCGAGCGAGCAACCATGCAGCGACGCCACAGTTGGCCCAATACGTCAACTCGAGGACAAATGAGCCGCTGCCGCCGCTGTCACGCCTGCGCGCGGGCGGCCTGTCCAAGGCGCGGTTCTGGGTCGTGTTCTCACAGATACTCGCAACGCAGTTCCTCTGCTTCTTTGACACGACCATCATGGTGTCGTCGCACCCCGTGATCACATCGTACTTCGGCGTCGCCCACTCGGCATCGTGGCTCTCGACGGTGTTCATGGTCATGTCGACAGTCTCGCAGCCTTTTCTGGGCCGGCTGTCGGACGCGTTCGGAAGGAAACCACTTTGTCTCGGAGCGCTTGCCATATTCACCGTTGCGACGCTGTGGTGTTCGCTGGCCACGAGCATAGAGAGCCTCATCGCCGCAAGGGCCGTGTGTGGGATTGGCGCTGGTGGCACTATGTTAATGGGGAGCATCACCATGAGCGACATCATTCCCATCGAGTATGTATCCCTACTGCAAGTGCTATACCTCGCTTTGAGGCCAGTGGTTGCACCAAGTCCTCTCTATCGCCCCCGAAGGAACAATGGCAATCTGAGTTGGGCGAGACTGACACTAGAAACAGATCCCGAGGGACCTACTTGTCCTACCTCAACGTCGTCGTCGGTATCGGCTCTGGATTAGGAGCTACGGTTGGCGGTACTATTGCTGAGACAATAGGCTGGCGATGGGAGTTTGGCGTGCAGGTTCCCCTGCTTCTGGCATGTCTGATGGTCGGCTTGGTGACGATTCCGAATAACTTGGGCGTCATAGGCGAGAGGGAGACTCTCAACCAGGTTATTCGAGGGTTCGACAAATTAGGCGCCTTGTCACTTACCTTGGCAGTGTCGACGCTCATCCTTGGTTTGAATCTCGGCGGCAATATATTTCCCTGTAAGACTCCTACACCAGCTGGCTTGTTCCATGACCTAGCACAGTTGGAGCGGAGTTCCGTTGGGCTAACACATCCATGTGAAAAGGGTATCATCCATTCATCGTTTCTTCCTTGCTGGTATTCGCAGTGGCCTTCCCTGCCTTCATATTGATCGAGTGCCGTGCTACAAAGCCCATCATGCCACTGAAACTCATCTCCCGCAAGCCTCGCGCGAACCTAATCATTTCCAACTTTTTGGGCGCCATCATCTCTAATGCCATCCTCTTCAATGCGTAAGATATACCCGTCTATATAATTCCGCTACAAAGTAGCCTCAGCTAACCGCAGTGATGTGAACATAGACCCTTGTACTTCCAAGCGGTGCTTTTGATCAGCGCCACCTCCTCTGGCCTCCGACTGATGCTCCTGGCCATCGCGTCCTCCGCAGCAGGTGCCTTGACCGGCCTCTTCATCACCAGAATGCGTCGCCTCCAGTCGCCCCTTGTCTGCGCCGCCGCACTATATCTGGCTAGCATTGTATCCATCTGCTGCATGCGGCCTGGTTTGTCTCCCAATGTGTTCTGCCTGGCCCTAGTGCCATACTCTGTGGCAAATGGACTCCAGTATACTACCACGGCTGTGGCGGTTCTGGCTACGTCTGAGCATGACGAGCAGGCTGTCGTGATGAGTGCGCTTGCCATCTGGCGCAGCCTAGGGACAGTGTTGGGTGTCGCACTTAGCAGCGTTGTAGTTCAAAATGGACTCTTATATTATCTCAACGTCAATGTTCATGGGCCGTTGAAGGACGATGTCACCGCCCTGGCGCGAGCGTCGGTCCGGGCAATTGCGAACCTGGACCAACCATACCGCGACCAGGTAGTCCAAAGCTATGACGCGGCCTTGCGGTTAGCATTTGGGTCTTGTATCGCTGCCGCAGCTATTGCTGCCTTCCTCATTGTTCGAATGAAGCTGCCAACACTAGGGTTGTCTGTGACGAGCTAGATAGAGGCTTTACTTTATAGTGGCTGATGCAATACGTTCACTGTGTTCGTCTCTTGCATCATCGTTGCTATCTTTCTAACAGCTGCCTAAACAAAAAGGGTAATCCTCTCTGATATCAGAGCATCCGATTCAGTCCTGTAATCTCAGCCTTCTCGAGCCCACCTCCCTTCTGTGCAAGTACCTTATACCCATGGTAGTAGCCATCATTGCTATTGCAATCCCTATAGATGCCCGGTACCCTTTGGGGTACTCTGGCGCCTCCACCTGCTGCCAGATGAGCAGCGGAAGCCAAGCCTGGACCATGTATGCCATCTCGTTCATGGAAGCGGCCACTAGTGCCCGTTCCTCGTTGTCTCGTGCGCAAATCTCGTGCGACCATGCATATATCAAGCCGCTTATCCCACTCGAGCAGCCAGCTAGAATAAAACACGCCCATTTCCAGGCAGTGGGGATGTTCCATATCGCGAGACTTGTGTTGACAATGACAATCATGAGACCTGAGAATATGATGGGCGGCCAGCGCTCTCCCTGCAAGATGGTATCTGAAGTCCACGCGTAGATGATAGTAGTGATAATCTGGACGGCTGTGGTCAGGGTAGGGTAGGTATTCACTTGCGGAATGCTGTAACCCTGTTGCTTGAGCCATAGAGCAAATGCTGGTTGCGCTGATACCCCACCGCCATTGTTGAATAAAATGTACAGCAGTGTCAAGAGATAGACGTGCCAACTAGTGAAAAACCTTTTAACCTTGGCCCTGGTGTATGGTGCACGATTCGCACGTTGATCGGCCTGCATACGCTCCTGAGCCAGCGATATCTCTGTGGGCGTAAAGTACCAGGCTCGCGTGTTCTCTGGAACGTCGGGGAGGAAAAAGAAACCCAACACCGCGATTGGTAGCGATATAACCGTGTTTATGATAAACAGCCACTGCCAGCCTCTGAAGCCATGCGCGCCGTCGAGGTGGTAGACAGAGGCCATGAGGTAGGCGGAGAACATGCTTCCTAAGGCGCTACTTCCGTGGAAAATGCATGACCTTTTTCCAAGTTCCCTCTTTGTATACCAGGATCCGATGATATACTGCATGCCCGGGTAAAAGGTACTCTCTGCGAGTCCGATAAAGAACCGGAGCACGTATATTTGCTGTGCGCTGCTGCACTTGGCCATAAGAATGGTCAAGACGGACCATGTAACTTCACACGAAGGAATCCACAACGAAGGTCGGATTCGCGTCAAAAGTAGGTTGCTATAAAATGAGTCAACATCAACTCGGATACCCTATCTTTCGCTTGATCTCTCTATCCCTGGGTATGTGGTTGGGCAGCATTTATGTACTTGCCTTGGAATTTGGCCTATAACATAGCCCACCGTCCAGCAAGTCTGCATGTAGTTGAGCTCATTGCCGTTGAGATCCAAGTCTTCTTTCATGCCGGAAACAAAGGCGTTGTTAACATTAACCTGGTCCAAATTCTTGATAAAGTACCCCAAGCACGCCACGGTGAGGATCGCAGCATCAATCTTGAATAAAAATCGGCGTTCTTGGGGTGATTTGTCCAGGCTATCCCACAGATACGCGGTCCAGCGCGGCTTAGGCTCATGGTCCGGAAAATCGCCGAGGGGAATCGAGCGGGTGACGGGAACTGGTTTCGTGGCCGACAGCACTGGGTGGCTACTTGCTTTGCGACTACTCATGATGTGTTGTAATGTGGTTGAAACATCCGACTTGCTTGTCTGGGGATCCGTCGGTACTCTTATGGCTTGGACGGTTAAGCACGTCTGCCGTTCCATGAAAGCCACTGCATAACTACCACGTCGGCTGATGATGGCTTGCATTAGGTTGGTGAGCTGGTCATCACATAACCACGGTTACGCCTGTGCCTACACCTGAGCCAGACAATGATTCACAAGCTGGCAGGGGGCTGGCTAGCTTCCATTCCTGTTTTTCCACGCTTGGGTAGCACGGAGTGATGCTGGTAAACTATGCACTCAATACTAACCCACGACGACCACAGCTTCACGGATGAACGGTCATTTTTCGCTGCCCTCTTTCTCTACTTTACCAGTAACATGACCATCTTTTTTCATTCTTGTCTTGCTGCTGTCAGTAGTTGTTTTCTAACCTACCAAGGTCAGGGATGGCAAGACAAGGTCACACATCGACGCTAAGGCTGGAACGACCCTAGAGCGATTCCAGGTGTTGATCGCCATCTGGCGGCAGGATTATTTATTAACAGTGCAACGCACACCGGAAAGAGGTGCCACCGTGCCGCCCTAGGCTCGCTCTCACGTAGGCCACCCCGTTAGGAGTATCACCACTAAAGAGTACCCATAACGCGTCTTTAATACCTCTATAACTATATTTCTCTAATTATAGTGTCTTATATAATTTTTTTATTACTAAAAAGAAAAAAGAAGTAAGTTTTAATTTTAATATAAATATAAACATATACCTTCTTTTTTATTTAAATCTTTTAATTAGTTTATATTTTTATTATTATAAATAAACATTTAAAGTAAAGATAATAAAAGTTATATAACTATATAGAGATTATAGATATATTATAATCTAGTAAACTTAAAAGGATTAATTTTAAAAATAAACTAATAATCTAATAATATAGTAAAAGAATATATAAATATATAAAAAATAGATTATTTATAGATAATTAGACTAGAATTTTATTAATTAATTTAAATAATAGTTCTACTATTAAAAGTAATCTCTTAATATAACTAATAATATAATAACTATTTATATCTATTCTATAAATATTTTATTTAACTCTGCTCTTAAAAAATCAATCTATTATAGATTAAAGATAAGCTACTGTTATAAAGTAGTCTATTATATAGCTAAGGAAGGGGATTTCCTATAGATGGATAGACTAGATCTTTACTAATTAATTCAAGTAATAGTTTAACTATTAGGAGTAACCTCCTAATATAACTTACAAGCTATAACTACTGCTCACTTGCAGTCTATGCACTTGACATAACTCACTTCCCTCCCAACTGTGGATTAGGGATAAGCAACTGTTACATCGCTTATGTTAGTACGTTGCCAGCATGCCTGCGGCCACTTACATGAATGCGCTGCTAACACGGCTCCTTCCTCGTATATATATATTAAGTAGATACGGAGAGCGAGATATATAAATCATTAGATAGGCGACCCAGAAAACCCTCTTCCTAACCCTTTTGTATTCTTGACCTTGTTAAGAATCCGGCGCACACCTCTTTGATTGACGCGTCGTGGAACTACCGCTGTAGCATCTTTAAAGAGCCCACCTACGAGCAACGAAGCTGCATTGAAACCATCTCCATAATGAACGAAACCAAACAACCATGGATTGAAACACCTCTGGTGCGATCTGCTAATTTGTCCAAGGCTTCTGGCTGGTGAGAGCAGTCCTGATATTCCTCCATTCTCCCCTTTCCTTTTAGCCCCCCTTCTCATGGATGAAAGCTGTGCGTGTACTGGCCATTGACCGAAACCTCTGCCTTCTACTAGCCATGTATTTCTCAAATTGGAAAACACACAGCCCTCTGGTTCCTTTAAACTGAGAGGAGCTAGCCACTACATGCTCGGCAAGATGGCGGCTCTTCGAGAGCAGCAACAACAGCAGGATGCTTCGGCCAGTGTCAGAGCCCACTTCTACAGCTCGTCCGGTGCCAATGCCGGATTAGCCTGCATTTATGCCGCAAACATGTTTGGCTGCCCAACGACCATTGTGACGCCGCTGTCGACGTCGGCTTTTCTGGTGGCAAAGCTCAAGCAGGCGGGGGCCGTCCAGGTCATCCAGTACGGAAATACATGGCAGGAAGCTGAAAACTACTTGCGAGACACCGTCATGACAACGGCTGCTGTGACGACGAATGAATCGCCGATATATGTCCCGCCGTTCGATGCACCGGAGATTTGGGAGGGCAATGCCGGGATCATGCACGAAACGGTCACGCAGCTACGCAAAGCGACGCGCCATTATCGCATGACCGCTGCAGCAGTGGCAGCCTCACCAACATGCAACGGCCAAAATTTACCAATTGAACAGATGCCAGCCGTTGATGCTGTTGTATGCAGTGTGGGAGGAGGAGGTCTGTTTTGTGGCTTGATGCAGGCGGTCGAGGAGCTGCAGCTCAAGGACCGCACGCAGGTGATTGCCGTGGAGGCCGAGGGAGTCGACTCGCTGGCACAGTCTGTGGCGAAGCGGGAGCGCATCACCCTGTCTAGTATCAGCAGCTTGGCTACCAGCCTAGGCGCCAGGCGAGTCGCGCAGCGAGCATTCGAGTATGGCCTGGAGAAGCACGCCAAGACAGTTGTCATCTCCGACGCCGACGCTATACGCGCGTGCCGTCGATTTGCCGACGAGGAACACTATCTGGTAGAACTAGCGTGTGCCGTCTGTCCTGCTCTGTGCTACACTGGGAAGCTACCCGAGTTGATTCCAGGGTTTAATGAGAATACAGTGCTGGTGATTGTCGTGTGTGGGGGAAGCAACACATCATTTGAAATGATGGAAAAGTTTTGGGCCACCCTAGACAATTAAAGAACAAAATATAGACTCTCAAGATATATAGATCTTTAACTGTCTGCTGGCAAGTATACTTTTATCCAATGTTGCTCGGAGCAGATGCCACTTTAAGATAATACTCCTTGTTTGCCTGAATCCGCGCAAGTGCAAGACCAATCCTCTTAATGCCGTCTACGATGTCTTCTTCTGCTTCCCACGAAAAGCTGAGGCGAACGCTCTTGTCAAAGCTTGCACTTTCCTCATCTCCATGTACGGTGAACATCTGTCCATGACCAATGATGATATCCTCCTCAGACCTCAACACGCCAGCGATAAACTTTGTCGAAAAGTCGCTGTCGATATCCATCCAAACGAAATAACCGCCAAAAACATCGCAGCCCTTGAGACTGGCGGCGCGCGTCCGAGCCCCCAGCGGGGAAACATGGGAACGAATGGCATCTATCATCAGCCCGTGGCGCTGCTGCAGCGCCGGGCGTACGGTCTCGTCCACGAACCTCTGCAGCTGGCCGTTCTCGACGACTTCAGCCAGCATCGCAGCGCAGAGCTGGCTGGGCGCGCCGCCAGACCGCGTGGATGCCGCGCGGGCGAGGCCCGCGATGAACGCCGGCGCCGCTTCCGCCCAGCCAGTCCTCACGCTCGGGCCGGCGATTTTGGTAAAGGAGCCGTTGCTGACAGCGTGGCCGAATCCGTGAGGGTCATTGTCGCAGGGTCCCAGGGCGCGGTCGATGTCGCAGATGCGCAGGAGCCGCATTTCAGGAGGCCGAATAGTTGATACCGGCGTTGTCAGCGACCACTGGAGGAGGTCGTAGACGTCGTCGCTGATGATGAGAGCGTCGTACTTTCGGGCGAGCTTGACAAGGCCCTCTCGCCTGCCGAGAGACATGGTGACTCCTGAAGGATTCGAGCATGTAGGCACAGTGTATATCAAATGCCTGTACAGCCTCCTGCTTGCGACCGGTAGCTTAAAGGGCTGGATTGAGTATGTTAGTCAAGGGGCTGTTGGGGGTGAGGAGTCGAGTACAACAAAATAGACTGCATCACTTTTTTCTCCATGTTTTTATGGTCTTGCTCTTCGAAATCCAACAGTCTCTGTTCCAAGACCTCTAGATTTAGCCCCTCATCATCCTCTGGTATCGCGTAGAGTCTCCCAGCGAAACCAGAATCCTCAAACATGCCAGAAGCAAGATGATAGCACGGCGCGACAACCCAGACAGCCCTGGTGTAATGCACATCACTGAAGCACTGCAATATAGTGATCATAGTTTGACTGGCACCGCTGGTGATGCAGATGCGCTCCGGATCTGGGTCGACACCATAGTGTCCCCCGAGCCAGTTGGCGAGTCCCTTTCTAAGCCGGCTCATGCCGTGTAAGGAGCCGTACTCCTGCATCTCGGTGTATTCAACGGGATCGGCGAGAACACGTTGGCATGCCGAGGATAAGAGTGTTGTCGGGAGAAGCGTCGGGGCAGGCCATCCCCGGAGGAAGTTGATCTGTTTTCGAGGTTTAGGCATCATGGACAACTCCTGAATCCAGTGTGTTCACTCGTTCTCTATCACTGCTGGAAGATGGCGCTGATCAACGGGACGACAAGGAGGGGTAGCGGGGTGGAGGCGGGATGCTCTTTTATGCACCAGTGATCCATTTCACTTCATGGGCTGATATGTAACAATCTATATGCGATGTGAGTTGTTCTACATTGACATATGGTTAGGAAAGCAGCACATGGTATTCCTTACTGCGGGTAAGCTGACCAAGTGTATTTGTGTTATATATATTGTTATTCAACTAGTGGCATGTATTAGAACTTGGAAGCATGCTTGCGGTTACTCACCGCTACTTTCATGAGCCGCCTTGCTATCTAGAACAGTCCGAAACACGTCGCAGAGTCTGGCAAACGCAGAATCACTGACTTGGTAGTGGAACACCAGCCGTCCAACAAACATGCTGTTCGATATCTTTAGATTCTGTTCGCGACCCGCCGCATAAAACGTCTCGCGGTCGACGTCAGACGCGGGCAGATCCAACCATACCATATTCGTCTCCGTCGGCATGCTCAGCTTCCCCCCCAGGCTCTGCCAGAGGTCCGCCGCCCGCCTCGCTTTGTCGTGCGCCCAGAGTAGCTTTCTCCCCATAAACACCTGATGAATCGCCACCCTTGCCGGCGCGGTAATAATGCCAGAGGAGCGGATGCCGCCTCCAAACAGGTGCCGGCTCCATTTCGCGCGCCTGATAAACGACGAGCTCCCCGTCACCACGCTGCCGAGTGGCGCGCCGAGGCCCTTTGTCAGGCACATCTGGATGCTGTCAAAGCATGCCCCGACATCGCGCAGCGTGAAAGCTCCCGCGGCGACCGCCTCCCAGAGCCGAGCGCCGTCGAGGTGCATATGAATGGGCGGATCCTGGGCGCGGGCCCAGGCTGAGATGGCCCGCATGTCAGCCATGGGCATAATGGTGCCGCAGAGCGTGTTCTCTAGACTGATGATTCTGGTAGGGCAGTCGAATACCGTCTCCCTTATGATGCTTTGCTCCTTGATGTCGTCTAGGGTGAGGTGATGGCCATTGGATGGGACAATGAGTTGTATCATGGCACCGCAGACGCTCGTCACGCCTCCGCCTTCTAGTGTGGCGATGTGCCCGCGATGGTCCGCGAGGACGGCATGAGGCGGGCTCTTAAGCGCAGTTCGAAGGGCGACCTGGTTTCCCATGGTTCCGGACATGACGAGCAGCGCAGATTCGTGCCCTACCAAGTCGGCAATATACTCCTGGAACGAAAGAGTGGTCTGATCCGCGTCTGCTGTGCAGTCTCCGAGTGTCGTATGGATAATCGCCTCCAGCATGGGCAATGTCGGCCTGGTAAAGATATCTGAACGAAATTCGTTGCTCGCTTCGCTGCTGTCTGCCCATGCCAGGTCGGCAAAGTCCTGCTTAGTAGCAGTCTGAGTCTCGGACCGTGTTTCGCTGCGATGTCCATTCTGTAGGCTCCCATTGGTCGACTGTTCGGTCCCTAACGATGAGGGGCGAGATAACTTGTCTGTACTCAGTGCCATTATACTGGTTGGTTGCTAAGATTTCTTAGATTTCTTAGATTTCGTAGCTTACATACATATGCTATAAGCTGGTACAGTAACAAACAGAATACAGGTGCCGACTCAGAAAACCCCACCACAGCGAGAGGGCATCAAGACCAGTCCTACAAAACAGATTCCGCAGTACTACCCCCAAAGACTTTTATCCTTATTTCTACCTTAGCCAAGATAGTGATGTGTACTATAGAGACTGCCAAATTCGCATTATCCGGAGTGGGAACATGGTTTCTTCTCGGTTTGCTGTCTACACCTACCGTATTGCCGCACTCAGAGGCAGTCCCGTGCCGTGTATTGGCTAGTTGCATGTGAAGGATGGAACATGCATATGCAGCCACGAACCACGTCACCGCCCGATTTCTTTTTGGCGGTTAACTCCTTCTATTGTACAGGAGTCGGCAAGTTTAACCTACACATCTCCGTCGTAAAGACAAACGAGATTAGCACCCGTCAGCCACATATGCATATGGCTGCAGATAGGTGGCTGCAGATGTATAGTTGTATTGCACTTTAAGAAAGTGCGCATAAAATAACTCACCAGTCAGGAGATTGGAATTATTTGCCAGTGAAGCGATGTTGCCTCACTGTGCATTGGGCGTACGCATCGGATGGAACACTCATCATCATTTCTGGCGGTTTTCCCCTCCTACGGTAAGGGAGTCGGCACATTTGGTCTGTATGTCTCCGGCGCAAAGACAAACGGGATCAACATCCGTCAGCCGCATATGTACCTCGAATAGCTGATAATGTATATTAATATGCTGTAACGAGCCACCGGTTTACTACATGGCTGCATACCTTTAATGCACGGCCACGTCGGAAAGCCATCCTATTAACGTCGCCCGCCTAGATGTGGGCACCACCCACATCTTAGTATAGAATTCCTAGCCACCTCTCCTCCTAACTTATACTATATACCTTATAATTTCTTATAGAATACTTCTTTTTTAATTCTATAAAAGATCTATTTATATTCTTAATATTTAATTATATAAAATTTACTTTTTAAAATATAATTTATAATATTATTAATAATAAAAATAAAAATTATAT
>NW_017387387.1:0-14656 GCF_001636725.1 Cordyceps fumosorosea ARSEF 2679 | reverse complement strand
TAAGAATATTATTAATAGTTTAATAAATATTTAATAGTATTTTTAATATAATTTTATTATTTATATTTAAAAATTAATTAATTATTTTATTAATTATTTATAAGTATTATTTTTATATTATTTAAACTTTATTTAGATTATTTAGATTATTTTATAATTAATAGTTATAATTATAATAACCTACTAAGATGTGGGTAGTACTAAGATCTAGGTGGCCGACGTTATAGCCATGTAAGTATCTGTCGCGTGGGACGTTGACTAGCTAGATGGTGGCCAATAGGTCTGACTTTTGCTCGGGATATGGCTTGTTTGTCAACAGATGTCTACAATTATCAATATTCCACTCTCCATGGAGAAGGGAGGCGCAGAGAGACAGTCTTGATGTAATCAGGGAGTGCGTCTAAATAGCTCTTGTTGGTCGTGCAAAGCCTCTTTCCCGGGTCTCAACCTCGCAACTACAATCTTGTCCTCCCTTACTTGCAACTACTAAAGAGTTTACACTTGAACAGCCCAGGCTATATACACCTTGACATGATTGATTTCACCACATAGTGACCACGTAGCAAGTCTCTGTATAAAGCGTCATCTCTGCTCTGGAGTTGCCGAGCACACTCCACTAGAATCACATTCTCCCTCTCTATTATGTTTTCCAGTGCAAGGCGGCTTCTTTGGCTCAACAGATCAGGGATCTTGCAGACGGCACGCTTGAAATCCACAGAAGCCAGTGCCGCACCCAGGAGAAAGCCTAGGTTCTCCGTTGGCCGCGCTCTCCACTGCAGCATGTCATTTACCAGCTCAAAGCTCTCCTCACCTTGGCCATGACTAGCAGCCAGAAGAAAGACATCTCGCAATGTTTGAGGTTTGGCACTGACAGCGGTCTTGGAAAGTTGTTGTGTGAGCTCCAGCCCTATATCGACCAGGCTGGTGCAGTCGTCTCGTCGCGCCTCGTCCATGCCCGCGACGATATCGTCTTCGATGCCAAAGCCCGCTTGTGCGCGCAGAAGCCGCAGAATACTCAGATAGATTGTGTCTGCGGTTCGTGACGGTATAGTTATTGCGTTCTCCAAAAGGCTGATGTGCGTGAACCAAAGGGCGATGATGTCTGGCAGCTGAGCTGGGGACGCCATTTTCAAAGCCGGCCGTTCCGCCAATACTTCTGCGCACCTATAATCTACCTCTTGAAACATCTTTGCAGTCATAGAATGCGTGTTTGGATCATTGCCGACAGGTAAAAATGGGTGGTGGTAAGCCGGATCTCGCAGCTGTGCGACGGCTTCTTGAGAAGTTACTGGGTGCCGCTGCGCAAACTTCCAATATAGCCAAGGGCCTCTTTCTGGCTTTAAAGCATCGATCCACCGGCAAATCGTTGTGACTTCATTTTTTGTGAACGCGCCAAACATACGTCCCCCCCATGACAGCTCCCGCACCAGTAAACTCTTGCAGCTGGCTCCAGCATACACCCACGGTTTGGCCTGGCTGAGCGTGGTCAATAGATGCAAGTCATTTGAACCTTTCCGTAAGGTCGCCTCAAGCCACTCATTTAAGGTATAGGGCCCTATGCGTACTCTGCTTTGAGAATGCATCCGATGCGAGACCAACGCTTTGGATCTGAACAAGTCAATGATTTCGGCGCCGAGTGCGCCGAACAACCCGTCCGGGTTAGGAGAATCCCGCCCAACGACTGACAGGTGAGAATAATCTCCTAGAGTCTGCGACAGGACGTATCCAACCTGCACACGCTTCCAGGCCTGCTGGACGGCGGCTTCACTCTCCGTTTCTCGCACCACGTCGATATATCGCCTAACAGTGTGGGCGGCCATGGCAGTGTGTCCGGAATCCGCATTATCTATGGTCATGTGTAGGAGGAAATAGTAAGGATCGATGCCCAGGCCTTTAAGTTCATGTGCCACCTGCATGGTTTCGAGGCTGACCATTTCAAAGTGCAGATTGAAGCCGAGAATTTCAGGGAGAAACTCGTTTGGGAAGAGTGAGATGGCGAGTTGGCCCACTGCAGCTCTCCAGGCACCACGGTTCTCGTTTCGCTCCCATTCGCGGGCATTTATGAAATCAGCACTGTGGCCATTGGGCAAAGGACACCCAATACTCTCCAGAAGCTTGCAGTATAGAGTGACATGATGCTTGTCAGAGTCACCATCACCAAGCTCTTCCGATAAGATCTGCCACGCTAGTCTTGTAACACTGCGGAAAGCAAACGGGGTGGTGATTTTGTGTATGTGGCCGAGCCATGCGCCGTCCACAAACTTGACAGGAGCCTGCTGGACCAGCCAAACCTTCGCCTCGTCAGCGGTCGCGAATAGCTCGGGACCATGGCCCTGTTTTCTTCGTTCCAGATAACTGGTCCAGTCTGATAACATTCTTTCATGTGTGTCTTTGAGGAATGTATCCATTCCTTCAGCGCTGTATGTTGCAATATTAAGGATATTGCTGCTATTGCAATCTGGCTGCCGAAGTGCAACTGAGAGCCCATGAGAAAACATGGACAAGACTTCTTCGCGGGCCGTTTCAAGTGCTTCTGGGTAATTTTCAAGATTATGAAGCTGAAAGAATAATTTTCGATAATGCTCAGTTGATCCGGGGCTCGCGATGGGAGGCTGGTGCTTTTTGCCTTTGTTGTCCTCAGTTGAAGCATGGTGGACGGGTGCAAAGGCAGTTTTTGCCTTATCCAGCCTCAAATAGTATAGCAAAGCGGGAAATAGAGCAAATATAAGAGGGAAGAAGTGGTTCCAGAGGCCATTGAATGTTACGGGCAGATCCATATTGTTGGCCCGAAATGTGTGGCTGACGGAGACTGAGACGTTGTAAGGAAACGAAAGTAATTGCATGATGCGGGGGGAGTTTGAGTCTATACCGCCGTGAAGCAGTAGATACCACTGTACTTCCAGATGAAAGAACAAGCTGAAGTGAAATAACCCATGATAGAGTGATTGCGGGAATGCACAACCCTCTACAGTAGTCTATGAGCGTGTAATTATGCAGCCCACCTCCTTACTACTAGATGAGTTGGACTTTAGAGCTACCACGCCAAGTCAACATTGGCATGTGAATCAGACTTTTAGTCTTATATCTAAGGCAACAGGGCTCGGCCTACACAGTCACACAGCCGTTAATGCATATGGCCGCTTTCAGAATAGACGATATAGAACTGATGTGAATGCTGTGTTATCATATCAACAACAATGGGTCATGAGCCCGACATTACATACGTAATAGTTAGACACCTTTCTCCAACAGCATGCATGACTTCTCACCAAGTAATGTTGCAACTAATTATCTGCATGCATCTGCATAAGCTCCCTCAAGTATGTATCTACAAAATCCGGGCAGAGTGTAAATCCACATATCTGCCGGCAGTTTAAGTATTTGGGAACGATAATAAATGGCAATGGTAAGCCGATAAGAGAAACCATGTGTAGTGTTCGTGCATTGCTTGGACGGCTCGGCTATTACATAAAATAATTTGCTTCTCTGTATTGCTACTTGTCTTCTTCTCCTACTCTTCGTCACCCTTGATGCGTAATTTTCCTCTGTACCCTTGCCCACCTTCTCAGTCCTTTATGCTGAACTGAATTGCATTCTTCGTTGTCATTATTCATTTTCTAGCCGTCATGGCTTCCAACGACAAAAACGCATCTTTGGCAGTAATCGATTACGAAGCCTTGGCCAACAAAGATGGCGGAGAGATTCAGAAGCTTGTTCAAGCTTGCGAATCTGTCGGCATGTTTCACCTGAGCCTTGGAAACTCTCGGATGAAGGCCATTTACGAGGACATACCAAACCTGCTCGAGGCAGGCAGTGCCTTCTTCAGCCTGCCTTCTGATTCCGAGGAGAAGAGGCAAAGCCTCCGCGAGGGTATGGAACGAGGGTATGGCAGCAGCGAGCAGATTTTTTTCCGGCATTTTTTATTAGGCGTCAACTCTTCTGCTAACCTATTTTCAGTTATCATGCGGCCAAAACATTCGAATACTACGAGGCACGTTGCACCCGGCTTGTCATATGTCCTTTGCCAGTACTAACCGTGTTATCCCGACAGATTGCCCGCGACGAGTATCTGCAAGGGAAGTGGGCTCTCCCAGCCAGCCTCAGCCCTTACGAGGAGCGCATCACAAGGATCCTGCAAGGCCTGAACCGAGTCATCCACACCGTCCTGGCCGAGCTCTGCGACTCCGTCCAGGTGGATCTAGCTGAGCTGAGCGACGATCCAATGGTTCCCAGCGACACGGCGCTGAAGCTAGTGTACAAGCCCCCCGTGCAGGAGCCGGGTGCTGTTGTCCAGCCGTGGCACACAGACTTTGGCCTCATGACGACGATGTGGTATGAGGAGGTGAGCGCGCAGATACCTGTGTATGACGCAGAGGGAAAGCGGACCGAGGACTGGCAGGCGGTCCCGGTCGTTGACGGGGCACTCCTCGTCAACATTGCGGATCAGCTCGAGGCCAAGTGCCACGGTCGACTGCGCTCGACTGTTCATCGTGCCGTGACGCCACCAGGGCCGAAGAAAGAGAGGCGTGGATTGGTTTACCTCCTGCGACCATACAAGGGTTAGGATCAGTGTCAAGATCAGTATTAACTAACTTAGTGGATGCTACCCGCAAGCTAGCCCGCTAGTTTCCGTTGTGGATTGTTATGGCGAGCTGAGCCTTACTAGTTGCAGATGCAGATGTACTTCCGAGTTAAGGGTGGCACAGTGCGCCATTAATACCTACTTTTGCAAAGTTACTCTTGAGCACCTTCCCACTGAAAAGCATGATTTACAAATCTATAGGTACACTCATTAGCCACTAGCTGTTATTAGCTAGTATAGTAAAATGTAATATATGTATATAATTCTAAATACTCAATTTTCTTTTTATAATACTTTAAATATATACATTATTAATAATAGAAGAGTAGTGTATATTTAACTAGTAATAGCCTTTATTAGAAAAACTGGTTTATATTTCTTATAAGATTTAACTTAAGATAGGTAGTAATATACATAGTAGTATAAAGACTACTACTAGTACTAATAGAGGTACTAAAATATATCTTCTTTTTAAACTTAGAAAATAATTATAATATAAATATATATATAAATAAATAAATAAATAGTTAATAAATACTTTTATTATTTTTATTCTTAAGAAATAAGTATATTTATCCACAAAGTGGTTACCACACCAACGCGGCAATTAAGCTATAGATAATAAATTTAACGGACACAGAGGTCATTGCCTTTCCAAATTGTATAATAATGAACAAATAAAGTAAAAGGCGTACGTCTGCATGTTTTGTACAGTGCCTCTAGCACAACCCGGGGCTTCGTTCAGGAGAGCATAAACTGAATACTCGTGGCCAGCATAGGAACATGAAAGTAGGGATGGATGACGAGTCAAGCTTATAACACTCAATAAAGATTCAAAATACCCAGAGATAACACTGAGTATGGCTCTCTGAATGCCAGCTCGATATTTCCAAGCTTGATTTCGCCCTAGACGCTTTGAAAAGAGAGCAGCTCATGGTCGCAGCCGGTTCACGTCTCTCGGAAAGAGAATGACCTCGCGCACATCATCTAACCCGAGGAAACTCTGGAGCAGTCTGTTTAAGCCCAGTCCACAACCACCATGAGGCGGCATACCAGCTCTGAATGCGGCAAGGTACGGCTGCCACTGCTTATCTTCGGGATCCAATGGTGGACCACACACATTAACACGCATCGCGTCGCATAATTCAGTATACAAATGAATGCGCTGGCTGCCGGAGCAAATCTCTCGCCCGCCGACTATCATATCCCATGTATTGGAGAGCCCCGGCGAGGCTGGGTTGGCCTGCGAGTTGAACTGGCGCATAGAGGCAGGGTACTGCTCAATGGTAAACAGATCGGTAGCAGCGCGCTCTCGGAAGTATCTCCCAAGGGCAGCTTCTTCTTGGTCTCTGTCGGAGCAATTGAGTCAGCACGCCAGCTTAGCTCGTGAACAGCTTCTACTAAGATCCGATCCAGAAGGCCATGAAAAATATCTACTTACGTGAAATTCTTGCTGTCCTCCGAAGCGATGCTGAGTTCCTCACGCAAGATGCGCTTTGCCTCCAAAAAAGTGGTGCGTATGACCTTGCTGTGCTCGTCTAGGCCCACAAGGAATGGTCGCGCATGGGGATATATCTTTTGAACTGCCTCGATAAGATGTCTGTACTGCTCTCGTCGCTGCATTTCGCTCAAAACGAACACTACCATGGACTCAATCAAGTCGACCACTTCATGGTAGTCGTCGTGAAAAGCCATGGCAATGTCAAGGACAGTGAACTACGGAATGAGGTTAGTAACAAATGGCGGTAAAGAGAGGAGAAGGAGGCCAGAAGGTGCCAGTCAAGACATCACCTACCTCAGTAACATGCCTGGTAGAGCTGCTGGACCTGACCTCAGCTCGGAACACCGGACCAATCTCAAACACACGCTGCATGTCCATGGACAGTGCCATTTGTTTGTGGTGTTGCGTGCTCTGGGTTAGCCACGCATCCTTGCCAAAATATGGGAGGTGAAAGTACTCATTATCGCCGGGGATAGTGGCACTGATGATACGTGGGGTATGAATCCAATGGAAATTGTTGGAGCAGAGAAACTCGACAACCAGTTGGCACATGCCCGAATGGAGCTTGAAGACGGCCCCGGACGCGGCCGATCTCACATCCAGAATGCGGTTGCTGAGTCGTGCTTCGAGACCTGCGCTGGAAAGCGATATTTTCTCTCCGGGGCACGAGGGCGACGGTAAGTCTAGCGATGCCAAAGCTATGACGTCAAGGGTTGATACGTGGACTGGTGCAGAGGTAGCATGGGCATTGTCTTGACCGTTCTCACGAACCTGCGCCGTAAAGTAGCCTGTGACCCGGACGAGGGATTTTACCGTCACGGCCTGAGTCTTATCCCATATTTCCTTGGCGACGGTATCAATACTGATTATAGCACGCACCGCACTCTCCTGAGCTCGAAGCTCCAGGTGTATCTGCCCGGCGTGCTCTGATAGCAAAACCGACTCGACCCTACCGTCAATGGTGACTTCCTGTCCTTTAACATCGTGAGACGGCGGCACAGCCTGATGAACATACATGTTAGAAGGCTGCCAACATAGTGAAGTAAGGAGAAGAGAGGAAAATGAGATAGAGTTGAAGAGATGACCTGACTTACAGTCTTGTCGACGGCGCTGGTTTTACTTTCTTCGTAGGTGAGCATAATGCAGAGAAGTACCGGAAACAGTCCTGAGAACGCCCTTGAGAAGAGCTTTGAGCGATGTAAGCAATCTGTGCAGTGTGTCCGATTTTTTGACCTTGAGAAATCTTACCACACGCGTGAGTACGGAGAGGAGATGCGCCACTGTTCTGATTGAACTTGCCTGGCTTCGGTGACGCTTTAGACGTTCCCACGAATTTCTTGGCAAAATGAACGAGCCAGCGATTGCAAATATCCCCAATGTTTTTATTTCCGATGCTTTTATTTCCAATGGTTTTATTCTTATTATTCACTTGGGCTACAGCTCTCGTGCAAGTTGCACATGCCTGCCCTCTGTCTCCCCGTCGTTGCCGGCATGCGAAATATCCACCACTCTACTACCATCTCCTAACTTCTTTAATACACGAGAAGGATTCGTACTTGATGCATGCTACGTGTGACATGGCACAAGATGATCTGCCGTGGGGAGCATGCATTCCTCCTGTTGTGCATGTCGGCGCCCCGAGTATCCCGTATTGAATAGCGCAAACTAAGCTGCATGGACGCTTATACATTCTCGTCTGCATATATGCAGGAATGCATGGGCTTGAACGCATCTTACAGGCAGAACTACGGGTTGGTTGCATTGAGCTGGGTGGTAACTATATTAACCTGCAAAGCAACAGCGCCTGCCCTGCTACATATAGTTCTACTCCACAGCTGCTGGACTATGCAATCCAACCTTGGCTTCCATAGATATAGGTACAGCCCACAAGCCTTTTCTGCAGCTGCCGAATCTCCAATGGCGAAGGCCGAGACTCACGGGCTAGTGTGGTATTAACAATGCACGCTAATGATATGTTTGGATTGCGACATTGACGTATTCTAACTACTTGTCGAAGTAAACGGCTTTTCCCAGTCGTGGACGTACGTGGCGACGGGCGAGGCGAAGGCGAAGGCGAATACAGTTCTCAAAATTTTGGCCTCGGTAGTTGGCACATCCCACATAGTGCATGCCATGAGAGTCTCACCCGAAAAGTTGACTGCATCTTACAGCATTACGCAGATGGTGATTGGGTGTGCTTATAACTTGTTGTGCTGCAGATGCGAAGAGGCCGGAGCCGTCGTTTGGTTAGCTTGTGCGGGAGCAGTTTCCCATACATGCATGCATACATGCAAGCCAGCTTGTCTGCATGGCGAAAGTTAACGGGGCGGGCCTCAAAAAAGTTGGGATTCATAACGTGGCGAACATATGTCAATGTACGTAGTGCATACTCTAAATGTAATTGCTTTTGTTTGCCTAGGCTAAAAGTGTTTATCAACCCAAGGCATTCGTCCAGAGTTGATGAGAAGCTACTGTTGGATATCTGATCGCAAAATATTCCTACCAGCAAAATTAATCCAGAACATAGAGCAGAAACTACAGCCACAGCTCATTTTTTTTTATCATGACTACTGCAGAAACTTTAGTCAATGTCCCATCATGCATGATGAGGCGGGACGATGGTAGTCTTGACAATGAAGTAGCCTTCATCCCCGTGGTCATTTCTTCACTACCTGAAGCTTCGGATAAATTTGGGGTCGAAGTGAGTGGAATACTGCGTTTCGCTTGGAGCTTGGTGCTGGGAATTTATTCTGGCGCAGACGAAGTTTCTTTTCGTTGTATCCGTCTCCAAACTTCCAGTAATGAGTCGTCCTTGGAAGCCTGGCTATATCGAATGGAGATTGATAGGGCCATCCCCATCCTGGATCTACTGGAAAGGGGCAAAACTTCTTTCCAAAAACATGACATGACAGAAGAAGTGTCACAAAACTTAGCATTAGAGGGCTCTGACACCATTCTAATGCACGGAAGCGAGCTTGGCAAGGCTTACAAATTGTTGAGGCAATCCGACATGGCCAATGTAGGTAACTTCATATTGGAGTCCACGAGCAGTCAACCGTTCAAGTTACTAATTAAGGAGTAGATTAAAATCCTATTGGAGATTGCTGGAACGACTGTGACCCTAGGTTACAGGACGTCAAAGCTGGGTAGCCTCCAGGCCAGGGGCATGGCAGCCGCCATAGGACGAGTCATCACTGCTCTGATGAAGCAAGCCTCGATGGCCTTGAAAGATTACGATTGGTGTGACGAAGAAGATCTGCAGACTCTTGCAAAATGGAACAATATTGAAACGACTTGGGAGGAAGAGTGTGTCCATGATTCAGTCTCCAAACGAGCAACACAACATCCAGACAAACCTGCAGTTGACGCCTGGGACGGCCGTCTTACCTACCGCGAATTGGACAACCTTTCGTCAGTTCTCGCAATTCGTTTAAAGAGACTAGGTGTTGCTGCAGAGACTTTTGTAGCTTTATGCTTCGAAAAGTCAAAGTGGCTGGTTGTCTCCATTCTCGCTGTCATCAAGGCTGGCGGTGCATATGTTGTTATCGAGCCATACTACCCCTATTCTCGCATGAGAGACGTCTGCACACAGCTTGAAGTCAAACTTCTGTTAGCTAGCCGAGGTTTGCTTCAGACAGCAAGTAAGCTGTCTGATCAAGTCGTGGTTGTCGAACAGGACTCCGAGTACTTCCTGGAGCGCCACGACGACGAGGGGCAATGGGAGAAAATATCACCCGGTATACCTCGCAGTGCACTATACGTTGTATTCTCTTCCGGATCCACCGGCAAGCCAAAGGGGATCATAGTCGAGCATGCGGCGTTTGTCAGCTGGGGTACACTGCTGAGACAATCACTCTGCTTGGATGCCCAGTCTCGTGTGCTCCAGTTTTCGAGCTTCGCCTTCCTTATAGCTCACCGGGACATTCTTCTCACACTCATGTTCGGAGGGTGTGTCTGTATGCCGTCTGAGCTGCAGCGGCTCAACCACCTCGAGACATTCATTGCCGAGTACCAAGTCAATTGGGCCAACCTTACCCCGTCTGTGGCAGCCCTCCTCGATCCAGGCATGACCCCCGAGCTCAAGACGCTGCTCCTGACTAGTGAGCCCATGTCGCTCAAAGGTCTTGCAACATGGGAGGGTAAAGTGAATCTCTTGTTCGCGTATGGTCAGGCTGAGAGTGTCAGCCTCTGCTGCGTGAGGAGGAGCCCGACGGTCGCGTCTGACCGAAAGAACGTTGGCCACAGAGTCGGGAGATCCATCTGGCTCGTCGACACCGGCGACCATAACAAGCTGGTGCCTGTGGGAGCTGTTGGTGAGTTAGTTATTCAAGGTCCCGTGCTGGCTCGCGGATACCTTGATGCTGAGAGAACCGCGCTTGCATTTCTTCACGATGTAGCCTGGCTGCGAAAACTACAGCCTGGATACGATGGGGAGCTCTACAAAACAGGAGACTTGGCACAATTTGCTGACGATGGATCCGTCCGATACCTTGGCCGAAAAGACAACTCAGTCAAGCTATACGGACAGCGGCTTGACCTGGACGACGTGCTCCAGCAGGTTCAGCGCTGTCTGATAGACATTTCAGACACGGAAGTCTGCGATGTGATTATGGACGTGTGCCGCACGTCAATATCTGAGGATGTCAAGTTGACAGCGTTTCTCGGAATGAACCCTACGTCACTTGATACGGGAGGTACTGTTCTCCTCGGCCCCTTGGACCGAGCCACTGTCTACCTGCAGATATTTCGGACTCGTTTGGCCAGCGTCGTTCCCCGGTACATGATTCCAACCGTCGTCGTCATAGTGTCCCATATACCACTCAATCTCTCCGGCAAAACTGATCGCAGAAAGCTGCGCGAAATTCTCTTCCAGATGACGGCTTCGGAGGAAGCTGCATGTCTGGGATCCGTTGCCAGCCACGAGGCCCCGTGCACACCCCAAGAACTGCAGCTCCGTTCGCTCTGGTCGCAGGTGCTAAACACTGCTGAATCGAGCATCGGAAGATTCGAGGACTTTTTCCGACGGGGAGGCGACTCGCTGGCGGCGATGAGGCTGGCCTCAGCCGCGCATGGCCTCGGTCTTAGTCTGACCTTTGGGGACATTTTTGCGAATCCAGTACTGTCAAGTCAGGCAAAGCTGATTGGCTCCACGGAGGGAAACACGCAACAGAGTTACACATGCTCGGCGTTTGAATTGATTACAGAGAGCCAAAAGCAAGCTGTTCTCGCAACAGCAGCTAAGGAGTACGCTTTACCGGCGACTCAGATTGAGGACATCTATCCAACTACACCAATGCAACAGGGCCTTGTCGCTCTCAACTCCCTACGGCCAGGCTCGTATGTGTCACGACGTGTCTACAAGCTTAGAGAGGGCGTTAGCTTTCGAAAGCTCGAAGCAGCTTGGAAAGCCACCTTGGACGCGAACCCCGCCTTGAGAACCCGTGTCATACGATCTGTTGGTGACGGCCCAACGTATCAAGTCGTGGTTCGCGACGAGGCGGTTGTTGACATGGCCTATGACTTGACCAAATATCTGGCGGACGACGAGGCAAAGCCGGTAAATCTGGGTACGCCGCTCGTACGAATGGCGATCATATCCAACGCCAGCGGAGAGCCAAACTTTTGCGTCGTTACCATGCATCACTGCATATACGATGCCTGGTCAGCGGCTATCCTGAAGACCCAAGTGAGCGACACGTATCATGGCCACGTTCCAGTCCTTCAAACATTTAGGGAGTTTGTCAAATATGTACTCCAATCTAATAAAAATTCATCCGATCATTGGAGAAGTGAGTTTGCTGGGATACGCGCCGAACAGTTTCCAGCTCTGCCAACGCCCACACATTCCCCAAATACCACGGAATCCGAAAGCCAGCATATATGCCTCCCTCCAAGTGTTGCAACGGCAGCAAATATAACACTCACCACGCGCATACAGCTAGCGTGGGCAATGACTCTAATGGCTTACACCAGCGTGAATGATGTAGTGTTTGGCTTGACGGTTTCTGGCAGGGCAGCGCCCGTGCCGGGGATTGACAAGATTGCTGGTCCCACGATTGCAACATTTCCCTTGAGGGTTCAGTTGAGGTCCTCTTCATCAATTCACGAGGAGCTGGAGACGCTGCAGAAACGTATCATAGAGATGATACAATTTGAACAGTTTGGGGTACAGAACATCAGTCGCCTTGGAGACGACGCGGCCAAGGCGTGCAAGTTCCAAAGCCTCCTCGTCATTCAACAGCGTCAATCATCAGCCGAAAAATCTGGCATCTTCGGTGATACTGGTGCTTTTACGCCCCAGCCAATGTGGAATACATACGCATTGACGATTCTGTCAACCCCCGGCGCCGATAGATGCGTCCGTTTCGAGGCTGTTTACGATGCCACGGTGGTGCCCAAGGCCCAAATGAGACGGATTCTACAAGTTTTTGGCAATGTCTTGAAGCAGACAGTACTGTCGCCGGATAAATTGGTGGGCGACATGGACAGTATCAGCACAGATGACTTGCAGCAAATCGAGTGCTGGAACTCTTCAGCGCCTCCAGCCGTTCCGAGGTGCATCCATGACATGATTCACGACCATTGCGTAGCGCAGCCAGAAGCTAGCGCGATTGACGCATGGGATGGTCAGTTTACCTACAAGCAGCTCGACGATCAGTCGTCACTGTTTTCAGCCGTTCTTAGAGAGAAACGACTGGGTCCAGACATGATGGTTCCTCTTTGCTTTGAAAAGTCGAAATGGGTCGCTGTTGCCATCTTGGCAGTCGCCAAAGCCGGTAGCGCGTTCATACTGTTGGACCCTTCACACCCAACCGAACGGCTGGCGTGGATTTGCAAGAATGCGCAAGCATCAGTGTTGCTATGTTCCAAGGATATGGCTGCGTTGGCGGCGAAGCTCGGCTGTCAACACGTCGTCCAGGTCGATGAGAACAGCAGTCGAGAAAACCAAGCCTCGCTAACTACTCAAGTGCATCATCCCATCCAAGCACTCCCTAGTAATGCCCTATGTGCGCTGTATACCTCGGGGTCAACGGGAACGCCGAAAGGCGTCGTTATCGAGCATTCAGCCTTCGCCACCCAAGTTACCGCGCTTGGACTGCACTTCCATCTGGGTCGCCAGTCACGTATTTTTCAGTTTGCATCCCATGCATTCGACGTCACCGCTGCCGATTATGTGTTTGGACTGGCCCTTGGCGGCTGCGTATGCGTCCCGAATGAAGCGGACAGCCGGGACAACCTAGCCAAAGCCATACGAGATCGTAGAGCAAACTGGACTTTTCTGACACCTTCGGTCGCCCGAACTCTAACACCCTCCGCTGTACCAGATCTCAACACCTTGGTGATTGGTGGCGAGTCTGCAAAGGGAATAGACTTTACGGTTTGGTCAGGCGCCGTGCGGCTCGTCTACGTATATGGTCCTGCTGAGGGGACGGTCTACTGCACTGTGCAGCCCAAGACTCAACCGGGTGCCAATCCGGTGAATATCGGATCGGCAGCTTCTTCCGCATGCTGGCTGGTAGAGCCTGCCAACCCAGAGAAGCTGGTTGCCATTGGGGCGGTTGGCGAGTTGGTGATTGAGGGCCCGATTGTCGGCCGCGGGTACATGGGAGAGGATCTGGGCGGCTCGCCTTTCATTCCGCCGCCAAAGTGGTTGCGTGCCATGCCACGAAGTGAGTCACCAGGCAGGCTATACAGAACTGGAGACTTGATGCGGTACAGTCCAGACGGCGACGGATCGCTAGAGTTTGTTGGTCGGAAGGACAGGCAGGTCAAACTTCGCGGGCAGAGAATGGAGCTTGCGGAGATTGAACATCAAGTTGCGCGGCATTTTCCTGCCACAACGGATGCCATTGTGGAAATCATTGCCCCCGAGAACTCAGACAGTCAGAGGTTACTTGCTGCTTTTATCTGGGATGCCAGCAATGTTGCAGGGAAACGCTCCAGTAACAACCAAGGCACGCTGTCCACGTCTGCCATGTTCGCCGTCCCAGATGAAGAGTTTCAATCTCGGGCATCGATCGCGGAAGTGGCGCTACGGAAGAGCCTACCTCCTTTCATGATCCCTTCGTTATTTGTTCCCCTCAAGCAATTCCCCCTCGGTCCTACCGGCAAAGTAGACCGGCGTCTTATCAAGGACAAGGCGTGCTCACTTTTGCGACGGGAGCTCAACATCTACCGTGGCTTCTGTTCATCTAGAATGAGGCCCCCTTCCAATACGTCAGAAAGTAAAATACACCAGCTGGTTGCAGATGTGCTTGGTCGGGATCGCGGCGACATTGGGATGAACGACGACTTTTTCCAGCTTGGTGGTGACTCGATTAGTGCCATGGTTCTGTCGGCACGGGCTATGGACATGGATCTGAAGTTGTCGGCCGCAGATATTCTAGGCCATCCTCGTCTTTGTGATATGGCCGACCTGGCTATTCAGAAGAGCACGGAGAGATGCTTGCCCACAGAGCAGCTATCGCTACCAGAGCCGTTCTCGTTGCTTCCCGCAAACTATCATCATAACACCTTGATGCAAGAAGTTGTGAAAGGCCGCTAGTAAGTTGATTCAACTATCTAGTTCCTAT
>NW_017387386.1:0-28050 GCF_001636725.1 Cordyceps fumosorosea ARSEF 2679 | reverse complement strand
GAAATACGGCATTCAATCAGTTTCTGCCCATGTAGTCTCATTCTTGCGGAAGGAAGAAAATGGTACAGGGTACCAGACAACTCTAGCTGCGCCAGATCAGGATCCACCATTTCTTTAATAAAAGTTAACTAGCAAAAGAGTGACACTTAAAACGCCTTTCTCTGTACATCCCAGTTCAGTGTTCCCACGCTACTCAGTTCTTGTACAAAGGAGGGCGAAACGAATGTCACACTTTTAGTTCAGCAAGAATAGTAGTGGTAGCCATTTTAGCCTGCTGCGTAGCGCCGCCATATACCCATTAGGTACCCCAAACTCTTTAGTGGGGCTAACCGGCCATTGAACTCGGCCATCGATTTGCCTTATATGCACCAGTTGTTGCTCTATTACGACAGACTAAGCTTCTAGCGATAGAGCTAAACTCCTCTTTTTATTATGAGCTTTTTCCTGCCGAGGATTACGGTAATACATCAGTTTCTGCCCCTTTAGTCTTATTCTTGCCTCAGTAAAAAACAGTCCAGCGTAACCTAATAACTTTAGCGGCCAGATCAAGATCCACCATCTTTCAATAAGCAAACTAGCAAAAGAGTGACACTTGAAACGCCGTCCTCAGTAGGTACTGGACACGTCAGAGTTCACCAATAAAGTTCCCTCGGTCCTTCTTTCTCTTTTCCTTTTTCCTCTTTGGGAAAAAATGATTAGCCATTTCTGGTTGCCGCCTTCTGAACATTTTCATCAGCGCACCCTACCCCCGGTCAGGAAGTAGTCGCCCACGTCAGGCTGCACTTGCGCCAAAGTATGAAACGGCCAGTGGGTTGTATCACAGCGTCGGCAATAACCTGCTGATAGACTTGAAATAGCCATATATCGCTAGGTTGTTTTGGACTCTATGAAATAGCCCATTTATGACCCAGTGCATGGTCTTGTAGATAATTCGTGCCAGTGTGCAATGCTCCAAACATGGTCGCAATACCAGGGCAGAATGGTATGAATGCAGCAACTGGAAATCGCTTCACGCACCTTACATTTACAAAACACTACTGCTTGGTCGGCAAGAACAGAGCAGCCTGAACCGGTGCATCCAAAGTTCAGCTTCCGTCAACGTTTAAGGCTATTACGCATTGTAGCTTGTCAGCATTAGCTGCTGGGGTGGACGACTGCCCCGAAAGTCCAAAATAGCCTGTCAAAGATTTCTTGTCCGTAAATCAACTACCAGGCGAATGAAGTTATGGCGTTACAGTACTCCTGTCCAATCCAACCATTCCAAGATATTTAAAATGCCACCATTCCCGGAGCACAAGACACCTTCAGACCACTTTGTAATTTTAGCGTTGAAGATTATACGATGGATCCAGTTACCCCACCCAGGAGGCGTGATAGGACACGGGACAACCTGGTGAGAGCTATCCTTCGCACGCTTCGAAGATGCGACCAGCTCAGCCGCCGCTACAGCGCTGATGTCTATATACTCGTTCGGTGGAAGAATAAGCACTATGAGTATTGCTCTACGGATGAAGCAGCATTTCCGATCCCTTCAACGGACCTAGTAAGTGGAGTAAAAGAGTTATGCCACAATGGGAAACTAAGAGGCTTGAAGGACAAGGTCTATCCCCCTGTACTCAGGAGGACGCCAGGAGATTTTCGAGATGGGCATCTAAAACATGCAAATTGCTGAAAACGATAAAGCTTTGGGTATTGTACAGTATCCGTGACGAATTTCAGCTATTCTGTTATATATTTTTCTTTCGAAAACCATGGACGGCCGTGAGAAGATTCGGCTAGGATGTAGAGGATCGAAAATACAGTACTGTACGTACCAAACCAAACT
The DNA here is from genome assembly GCF_001636725.1 of Cordyceps fumosorosea ARSEF 2679. Classification (NCBI taxonomy): domain Eukaryota; kingdom Fungi; phylum Ascomycota; class Sordariomycetes; order Hypocreales; family Cordycipitaceae; genus Cordyceps; species Cordyceps fumosorosea. The sequence goes on along the minus strand of NW_017387386.1, from coordinate 26,225 downwards.
CGTTATAGGTGTCGCTTGCATTTGGTCAATTTTAGTTACTTGGCGGGTAATTAGAGTCGCTATTTTTGGATCTCTAGGCAGCAGCCAAAATAGTATCCACTAAAGTTATTGTGCCAAACCGCGACACCCTCAACGATCCTTACTAATTCGCCAGCATCGGCTACATGAGGGAGGTGAACGGGCGGATGACGCAGCTTTTCCGGTCCGACCCTTGGACTTTGGATTCAGAATTGAAATTCAACCGCTGGCTAACTCTTTGGAGGACAAAGTTTACCCCCCCCCCCTCCCGGGCCGTCATGAGGAGTACGCCGCTGGATTTTCGAGATGCTGGCCTGAAATTTACAAGCGCAATGACTGGGAGCAGTTCAACACGCAAGGCCTCACTCAATTCTACCTGTACGAGTTTTCTCGCGCACTCAACTATGTATCTACCATTGACATAAATACCAAAAATATCAGAAGTGCGATTTGTTTACCGATGACGCAGTGACACCGCACACCGGCCAACAACACCAATTGCGCAAATGCGCCTAGCAACCCCACCTCTCTTAAAGACCAAATAAGGAAAAAGGAAACAGACAAGAAAAACCAACAAGCACTTGACCGCAGCAGAGAAGCGAGATCAAATGCAATGGAACTATGCTAGATACGAGGTCACGCAGTTCAAGCAAAACCCCATACCTCTGCATGACATGTCATATCCGCGCATCACTCTCTTCAGAAAGCATCCGAATGCCCTACTGGCGCGGTAACAGATTTGGTGAAACCTTGCCTTGCGCATGCAGACCTGTGATGCAGAAGATATTGCGCTTCTTGGCCAGCGACACGGACAAATTCCTCGAAAGGGCGAATAGCGCAAAGCGCCCGAACCGCAACTCTCCACATGCAAGGCGACTTGGTGCCACCATCGTTCAACTCCCATTCCAGAGACACATTTGCATTACTCCCTGGAGCCACCACTTTGATCTGGTTCATGACCCCGCTTACCTGAGAATAATCTAGCCACAGCTTTTCTGTCGGCCCACGAATGCCATGTGCATCGTCAAAGTCTTCCGAGTACCGAAGATATCCTGTGTAGACGCCGAGAAAGTCGCCCTTTTTTATAGTCATGATAGAGCACACAGAAAGAAAATTCTCGTCCTGAGGAACCAAAATAACATATATAGACTTGTTTCTGCCCGTACCTACCCCGGTGCAAAGATCGGGGATCCCCACCATGTCGTCGCTCAATGCCGACAGGGTTGACGTCGAATGAAAGGCGGCTTTTTCTTCAGCCGAGCACCAGCTACTTATGAAACCATTCCATGCCTTTTCCGGCATGTTGTTGAGTCTCTCTGCCACGTGATTCTTCGTTAGCCATAGATGTTCCGTAGAGTTCCCCTTGGCTTCTTCTACCGCTCGGGTCTCTAGATCCGCTATGTGCGGTCCATAAACCTTCTCCCATGAGAAAACCCTGTCGACCAGCGGGACGGTGTCGTGTTTGGGATTTTGTTCGCATATGTGGTCGAGTTCTCGAGTGCGGTAGAGAATGAGCTTATTGACGCCAGCTTTTCGCATATCGGAAAGACTTTTCCAAACGCGACGGCGCAGGCGCTGATTCTCAGAGCTCGTTCCGATGCCAGCCTGGTCCATGAATATCTTGCTCGCACGCTTTTCCAGCTGAGTGAACTCGTCACTGGGTCCTCCATGATTCTTCAAGGTCGATGAATCGAGATACTTTGCCTTCTTTACTATTATGTCCCAGTAAAAGGTTTCGTTGTATCGGACTTGCAGATCTTGACTGGCCGCCAGTGCTCTGCTCTTCTTAACCGCGTATACGGCCTGATCGTACTCGGGATCAACCATGTTACTCGCGTAACGTCGAATATTTTCCACTATGGTCGTCACTGTTGTTTCCCCAGATTTGTATCTCGCAAACTTGAAATTGACTTCAACGCAGTGCCGGAGTATCGTTTCCACAGCTCCGAGCGCCGCCGCGGAGCCAAAAAAATCCAGTACGGACGAAGTAACAGCGAAGGCATCAACAGAGTCAGCTGCACTAGGAGGCTGAGTGGTAATACTGACAGCTGCATTGCTGCTGCCCAAACTTTCCAATGGAATACTTCCCTCCATGACTGGTAGTTTTGCTGAGATAGCTTGGTCTGGCCCGGCCGTCTCCACAGCGACGGCTGTTGCGAGCACCGTGCCTCTTCGTAGCTTGTCATCTGCTAATACATTTGCGCCTGTTGTTGGCTCATTCGTATTTCTGCCGGCGGCAGACGGCTTACTCTGCGCCACTCTGCGCCTGTTTTTCTCTGGCCGACGATCTAATCCTGCGTAGTCGACCTGGCATCGCTTTGCAGCTCTGGTAAGCACTCGAGTAACACACGCAGGAGGCTCCTTCCCCCCGGCGCGGTGCATTGAATCCCGCACTGAGTTCTTAGCATTTGACACTGTGAATCGAACAGCAGACTTACCAAATTTGGAGATACCATTAACATGCTGTAGGGGAAGCTCCGTGTTTTGACTTCGTATCCCGACCAGAGCCAGCAACTCGCGAATCTTCCGTTCTGTCAGCGCACGTATTGCTTCATCCATGGTTAGTGGTGCGGGCTGAAAGCAGGACAGCGTTGGCTGTTCTATTAATACGCCTCTCCCCGGCGTTAGTGCCTTCTAGCACCATCCATACTTTCGCTTCATGACTCCACTACAAGGCCCACCATCGTTACCTCTTTACGAGAGTTACTCAACATAGCAAACCATTACCAAAGATGTTATCAGAGATCACGGTACGCAGGTGAGTACTATTAGCTTGTTCAAAGCTACTCGACTATGTTTCGTGTCACTACTCTTGGTCATTGAAAAAGGGTAGGCCAGCTCTGTTCACGGCCAACACTACATCTCCAGATCAGGGCTTCGCACGGCGCCACCGATGTCATCAGTGAATCGTTACTGCACTCCGCCACTGCGCCTGCGTCGACCGCGTCGAGCGTCCTGCAGGTGACATTTTATTGTTCGCAGGTTGTCTAGCATATTCGTAGCGCCTGCCTGGACCACAATGGAGAGCACTCCAGTATCCACTGGGAGGCCCACTATGGCCAGCCAGGTAATAATCGCCAACGCCCTTCTTGTTTGCTTTTGACTGACCGAGAACTGCGCGAATTTCGATCTCCAAAGTTACAGATAAACTTGATAACTATGTATTAATACTACACTTGCTTCTATAGTCTTATTATTATGTAGCAGCGCAGAAGAATTCGCAGTAACAGAGATAACTGCCCTGGAAAACCATGGCTTTACACTGATGGCCGCATTGCTGATGCCTGGGCTCATCGGACTAATTCTCCCCATTCTTGGTGATTAGGCTATCGCTCTGGACCAGTCTCCACAGCGACGACTGTTGCGCCAATCGCATCTAATCGCAAACTTGAAGTAAGGCACCACTATAGATCTACGTAACTTGACGGCTCTATGGGTTTGTCACGATCGCCGGCCAAGTGGGACCAAAAAGCCGTTGAACACCGACGGAGGTAAGAATGACACAAACAGGAAAGCAGCAACCACTGGTCGCCGGACCAGCGCGCGCTAACCGCCACCGACGCCATTACTGCCCTGTGCCTGCACCCCAAACTTGTGTTTGGGGCTGTGGCCGAACTAATGCCATCCTTGCAACGGACATATCATTGAGGCATCGACTGCGGACGTGACAGAAACGTTCAGCATATGCGTCGCACCTGCCTGGACCAATATTCCTCATATTTAATGAAGGTTATCGGGAACTGCCTACGCAGATGGAATAATGCGCTCAGTTCCAGCCTTGTGCTGTGCTGTTTGCCAATTGCCCACTTTACAGGTTGTTTGCGCTTGTCTTGTCACATTACGCTGATTGGCGTGCCTGAGCATTCCAGTATCCATTGGGAGACCCACCTGGACGAGGGCTCTGCATCCCCAGTGCCCCCGACATCTCTCAGCGCCGCCCGTGGCCAGGCATTCAAAGTGAGAGATCAACATGGCCCGCCACTAACTGCTGGGCACACTTGTCCAAACATTTTTAATGTAGCAATCGCCATCTTAAGTATTGTTTGGTGCATAATCAGATTCATCCCCTCACTTACACTGTAGAAGAAAAAAAGGTAGGCCCACTAGCCTGTTGCTTAGCATGATGGTGAATGACGCTCCTGAGCATGAGTGATTTGACCGACAAATCACTCCGCCGTCGGTCAAATCAAGGCACCAGTCACCGGAGCTACGTCTTCTACTGGGTTACCTGTACACCAGTCACCCCATCACGCTCAGATTTCCTTGAGTGTCGGAACCAGGCTTCACTAGCCTACAATTTGTATCCGGCACGAGTTTTTGTACACATTACTGGACGGCGGTGGAGAAGTCCCGGGAGTGGATGAGCCCGGGAGTGGATGGGTCCCGGGAGTGGATGAGTCCCGGGCAAAGATGAGTCCCAGGAGTGGATGAGTCCCGGAAATATATGAGTCCCGGGAATATTTGAGTCCCGGAAATATATGAGTCCCGGGAATATTTGAGTCCCGGGAGTGATTTGCGTCCCGGGAATATATGAGTCCCAAGACGGATATGTCCGACACAAAGAACTAGGCGACTAGATTCAGCTGCGTCAAACGTCAGCTTTTAGCAAATTTATGCGAATCATTGTCAGTTGATGTATTAAATATATCACCCTGGCATTTGTATGCCGCGAATAGCTCTATGTATGCTAAGCTCGCGCTTTCTACGTCGCTCAGCAGCCCGCGGGATTTTCGCTGCTGCCTAGCTTTGCCTCTAGCTAGATACAGCGTACTAATTGGCTGTGCATGCTTTGTACCGCTATTTTGCCGCCTCTCTGGTTGCCGACACTGGCACTCGTATGCTTCGCAAAAATTAAGGTTGTGTGCTGTAAGGTTGGTCGGGTGTCGGCAAAGGAGCGCTGGCTCGGGCAATCTGCTGGTGGCTGCCAGCCAAGGCACATCCGCACTTGCTGAAAGTTAAACCTCTTCAGCGTAGTATGCGATCAAACTAGATGGGGCCCGTGGCGGGGCTCATGCGCATCAGATCAAAAAAGCCGACCCTCGATCAAATCGTTCAATTATCGTGTTTGTGACTGCGCCGGCTCACCGTTCGAAAATTATTCCCGCGTAGCACATTAATACCCCCAGCCCCGGCTGTAACTGCGGACCATATGCACCAGGATTCCTACGCCATGGAGCAAAGGCAAGGCAAGGTATGGTGCGTAGTTTGAATTCTTTCGCAAGGATGCGCCACCCACTTGTTGCCTTGAGGCAAATGAGCAGACTTGCAGACCAGCCGTTTGTTTCAATCCAACTGCGGCTTAAGGTTATCATCCAAACTTGGCGTTTATGTGACGAGAATGCTTGAAAGAAAGCCTAGCATGTCTATTTTCGCCTCCTATTCAATGCACCATGCTTTCGGGTCCTCTTGCAACAGCGCATGGGTCTATCGTTAGCATTTTCAGGCTAGGCAGCCGGCGGCAAGAACTGGAGCCGCTGAATTTTGACATAGACAGGGGTCACTGCTGCCGAAGGTACAAAGAAAGGCGTTTAAGCGTCACTCTTTTGCTAGTTAACTTTTAAGGAAATGGTGGATCTCAATCTGGCCGCTAGAGTAATCTAGTACCCTGTACTATTTAGGTTTCTACTCTATCGCCGAAAGGTATTTTATCGTAATAGAGCAACAACTAGTGCAATATGGCCAACTAACGGCTGAGTTTCATCGCAAATTTACCCCACTAAAGAGTTTCGGGTACCTAGTGAATATCCGGCGGCGCTACGTCACAGGCTAAAATAGCTGCCACTATTATTCTTGTTAATTAAAAGTGTGACATTTGTTTCGCCCTTCTCTGTACCTGTACAGAAGTATCATCCTGTTATGGGTAGCACTCGTCTGTAGTAATTTTGGTGGGAGGACAGTTTTGGATGACTGAGTTCTTCGAAATACCCGGGGCCCCCCAGCCACGAAATGCCACTGTCCCCAGTGACTTCCCTTTCTTAGGTACTATGCTCGATGTACCCCCAGCATTACCACTTCGTCCTTTTGGATCAGCAGCCTGCAAATGATCTCTGCCACGTTGCCAACAAGATGCATCTGGGTGCAACCGAAGAAGGACAAACCTCCCGTATTTCCTGCATTAACTTGTACATCAACGAGAGGCCGTTTTGAAGACAATGGACGGTAAGGAGATTTCTGTCTGGGAGATCAAGCTTGACGTTGGACAAACTAGGTACGCAATGCACGTGCACCTCCATGCTGCGATGCCTGGTTGCGGACTGGGCCAGGCCTCTCCGGCTTGTAATCCGGAAGATTACGCTCCGCCTCGCTTATCCAGCAGTCCCTTCGAGCAACTGTGAAAGAGTTGATATATCATTCTTGCTGGTCCTGATTTACAGATCTACCACGCGTAATCATTCATCGCTTGAACGGAACGGCCTCGCGAAATCAAACACCTCCCTTGCACTTCAGGCGCTCTTTGTTGCGCGTCGGCTGCAGGTAGCGGGTGAACAATACGACCGTCATCGCACTCTTATGCTATCTGCATCACGAGAAGCCGACCATTCTCTCCGATATACCACAGCCGAGCTGCAACGTACCAATCTGCAGCTCTGGCGAAGCCGTGAATGCCACCACACGCTGTACGATTGCGGCATCTTGATGTTCTTCAAAGGTGCCGAGCAAGAAGCGTTGTCTATCTCTATGCCTACGAGATCATTGACCGATGCCGAAAGCTCAGGACAGAATTGTGCGGCCAGACCCTTCAATCAACCCACCATGTCACAAGGAATAGCAGAACAGATGACGGCTGCTAGAGGGCCAACGACGGGACGCTTCGTGCAACTTCTTGTGCGATGCATCCGTCGTCGTTCCGGGATAGCAGAAAGCCAAGTTTGTAGTAAGCCAAAACACTGACAGAAGGCATCCGGCCGGCCATCCCTGCTCTGATCGGCGATGTGATTATCGATGCTTTGCGTTCAATCAAAGAGCTGTCGCACGTTGGACTTGTAGATGTACCTTCCAGATTGCGAAACGCAGTAATAGTAGCACGCAAGAGTGCCCAAAGCATGTTATCGAGACTTACTATCGAAGTGCAGCCGCACCAAAACCAATAGCAGCCATGTGGTGACGGCGGCTTGAAGCAAAATGCGCTTCGCAGGGCAGCGTTTCGTGCCTTTCACGTACTGCTCAACGCTCTGCGGACCCAGTCGGGTAAGGCGACCAATGAATTATTCTCAGTAAGCGCCAGACCTGTCTCCTTGCAGAATGCAGAAGACAGACCCCAGGCACAAGCCCAGAACTGAGATCGCGACCTAGCGGTTTATTTTAACATACGGGTAATGCGCAGCGTGATTATTTATTTTAACAGAGATGTTTTTCATAAATACCTCTATGCCACTCTTGGTCTCCAAGCCTCCGCCAACAGTTATGATGGAGCCCACGCTGCTTTGCCGTCGTTCTTCCCGGCTTCGGCCCACAGACCCTATCTGCAGTTCCCCAATGGAGATCGATAGCCCTACGTTTCCAACAGTTTTAGCCGCACATGGTTCGATTAAAAGTTGTTCGCCCTGCCGCTCACCAATGGAGATAGATTCCCCATGGTTCAGTCCAATATACTGCCCCGCTCCATATCGCGACCATTGCATTGTGAGGAACCAAGATGCTACGGCAGCACAGGGAGGTCCTGCTGCTGGGGCTTTCCTTGGACAGCCTCTCTTTAAAACAGCGATGCCCCTTGCCACTCCAGAGGTGCCAGGCGGAGAAAATCTGCCTTTCAGTTCCTGCTGCCAAGCGGAATCAGCGGTCAAGCCAACGAGTCGCTATGGTAGTTGTTCCCCATACTTACGAGCTGTACTTGGCTAATGGTTATCGGCCTATAGAACGACCTACTACCAGGCCATCATTGCTTATGAGGCGGAAACGTAAACTTCGAGAGAGGAGAAGAGTCAATGCCGGCCGTAACTTGCCAGTACATAAGGCAACCTACGTCTTTGTTCCAGGCGGGAGCCTAACTTGCATCGGCATTGAGTGGTTGGAAGGTCTCCCTATTGCAATTCAGTCGGGTTCATGCCATTGCCACAGCCGCACATGCGTTTTTGAGAAATGGCAGTAGAAATTGTTAGAGAAATTAATTTTATCTATACTTTTTTCCGGTTGTTGAATTGGGCTTTTTTTTTCTCAAATTTTGTCCCAACAGTGATTGGCATGATGGGTTTGTTTAAGAAGCCATCGTTTGTGAGCTTCACAGGGCGCCTAGTGACCTTTCAGCGTTGACGTGTCAGGTCGTGGCCACCTCCGTAGGCCCGGCCCAGGGAACCAACTGGAACAGTACTGAAGCCTTCCACACACGGATGCTCAGCAAATTTGCGGGGCGCCATATTGTACAACTGATTCATGATTCATGGCCGAGTGCTGTGATACATTTCGGTCTTGCGGATAACATCATGCACGCACATCTAATAACTGGTTACAATCACGAGCTGTTTCTTCGGACACAGTATAATTCCCAGCGGGCTCACATTCACAAACTGTTGCTAATCAATCAAACATGCTTTCAGCCCGTGATAACGGGCGCCAAATGAGTTCACCACCGGGGTTGGCGGCGATAACCCGCCAAGGTTTTTTACTGCCTGTGGTCAACCCATGCTGTCACGTTTTCTGTTTGCGCTTGAAATTCTTTTGTACCTGAAGCGCCATACTGACGTACATCTTATGACATATATTGGTCGAGCTTCTTCCTGGAACATCATCCCTGCGGGATCCATCTTTGAGAGAGGGGTGGTCAGTCCGTGGCGTTCACGGTTAACGAAGGGTTATGGTAGAGCGCTTAAAATATACGGCGCAACCCGTTACTGCTCTGCTTTCGGGCCAGGTCATGCAAGCGTACTGTGAGGTGAGTCAGTAGAATACTGTATGATTTGTTGATTGGGCTCACCTTTTTACCGTGCAGCCTGGGCGAAGGAGCAAGCTCACCTACTTAAAGGCCACCGCTTTCCTCCTCCTCTTCTCGCCCTCGAACTTCCTCATCATTCACCTCTCCTATCTCAACCCCTTGAGTTTACCAATAGCAGCAAAACATTTCACTTTGCAACACGGACCATTATGTGCAACTTGCTCATCGAACAAATGCAGGAAATTTTTGGTCTCTTTAAATAAACGCTACTGGCTTCGTTCGGCAGGCGCACATTTCATTCAGTTCTAACGCATTGCATCTCAATAAAACGCTTCTCCGTCCAATCGAATATGTTATCGTACTTGAATCCACGAGTTGAGAAGGCGTGGCGGAACAATCGGCGTAGGTAAGCGTAATCGGGTCTGTCCTTGAATCCCAATGACCGAGTGTAGCTAACATATGTCGCAAACTCCCCGGGAAGGCCCTCGCAAAGCTTTGTCACCGATAAAGTTAGCTTTTTCCGCTTAATCAGCTCATCCTTTTGTCCCTCAGTAGCTGCTTTGAGTCCCTGCCAAGGCAGCGAACCACGGGCGAAATACAGCAATACATAGCCCAGCGACTCCAAGTCATCCCCCCAGGACTGTTCTATAATATAATTAGAAAGCGGCGGCAATAAGGGCTACGCAGAACGCACCTCGTCCATTGTGATTGTTAAGACTCGCGTATCGCTGAGTGCCACCAAACGGGCGGCCTTGCATAGTCTGGAAACGCTCAGCATTGCAGAACTCCTTGGCCAAACCGAAGTCAATAGTGTATAATAAGTTTCCTTTGGTCCCAGTTCCCATCAGAAAATTATCTGGTTTGATATCACGATGCAGGAACCCCTTGTCGTGAATGTATTGGATTCGAGAAATAGCCTGGTCGGCTATGAGGAGGACCGTCTTGACCGAGAATTGCCGGTCGCAATAGTTGAAGAGATCCTCGAGGGATGGTCCAAGAAGGTCATGGACCAGGGCATAGTAGTCGCATTCTTGGCCAAACCACCGAACTCGCGGTATTCCGACGCCCCCAGAAAGCACCTGGTAGGTGTCTGCCTCGGCTTTTAAAATTTCGGGGTCGGTGTTGACATGCGCAAGTTTGATGGCAACTTCGTTGTTAGATTGAATATCGGTTCCTGGCCACGTTAGAACTTGTGCGAAGTGATGAAGCGGCGAAAACACCGTCGTACCAGCATAGACGAGACCAAACCCGCCTTCACCAATTTTATAGTCGATGCGGTATCGTTCATCAATGAGAATGTCCTGATAAAAGCCACAAGTCAGTCAATGCAGTTCTGTTCGTAGTCAGCAAACGTTTCGTACTTTCATTTTCCGCGTCCACCGCCATATTGGCGGTTGAAAATGGAATGTGAATGGGAGAGGCAGGTCCTTGACTGACGATTCTGCCGGTGGGGAAAGGACACCCAGGCAGAAAGCTAGCTCCGAACCCACCACAGTCACCCCGACCCAGCCAGATCGTCTCCTCCACCGTGAATTACACATGTTTCCGTGACCTGCACTTGTCATCCAACGATTTCTGACCAAACAATGTCCACTCTGATGCAGTACGCCCCAGACCTGATTCTAGCTTACGAGCCATTCGTCACCCGACCCGCACCCAGCAAACCACGTTCTCCCTCGCCCTATCATTTCGTCCTTCTACGCGCCGACCGTTTCTGCAAAAGCTGGCGCTGTTCACGCCAACTCATCATTACCAAATGCCTTCCCCCTCTTCCAGCTCTGAGCAGCAGTCTGTGTCCAACGTGCAGAATCGCAAACGGCCGAACCCATACGATACCACACAACACAGTCCTCCTGCGAAGAGAGTCAAGTCGACCTCTGCGTTGCAAATAGCCTCGAACTTTCCCTCTCAATTCTGGGACAGCCTGTCAAAAGTTTGGCTTACGCCTCGAGCCCTACGAGAAAAAGACCGGCGAAACGGCGCACAACCTCCTGCTCCGGTCTCGGCAGCTAGCGTAACACCGACAACTCTCGCTCGATTTGCAAGACGCGGTGGACCAGATCTTGGCTATCTTCGAGGAGTAGGTCCGATACCAATCAGTCCACAAAGCGATTACTGATGTCTGGCTAGTATCCTGAACCGAAAGACACCGCACGAATGAGCTCCAATCGTTCCTCCGCACCGTCAAGCCGACGGACACAGTCCACAAAGGCGACAACTGTTTCCTCGAAAGCCAAGCGATCGTCTGCCTATGACAAAGATTTCGAGCAGAACTTGATCGACAATAATATCTACCCCGAGGGGTTCGAACACCGTGATGGGCGCTCAACACCTGAACCCAATAATGTGAATGAGATTGTTAAGGGCCTGGCCCACCCGCGTGCATCACTTTCGCCATCTCAATTCTCCGCCTCGGCTTTCAAAAGCTTCAGGCTGGCCAACAGCCGTGTGATTTCTGAAGGCAAGGTCATGGCCGACATACTGCCAACGATACGTGGCAACAGCGAGATTCCAAACGAGGGGAACCTTCCTTTCGGCAACCTCGAGTCAATAACCAACGGAACTACAGTAGACGCAGTGCCTGACTGGTACGACGGATCGTACCCGAAAGATATCAATAGGACGGTCCGACAAGAGCTGTGTAAGACGATCGTACCCACGAGTCACGGGCATGCTCCCGCCGCACCAAATTTCTTCGTGGAAGCCAAAGCACCACGCGGTGGCGCTGACGTGGCGAAGCGGCAGGCGTGCCTCGATGGGGCCGTCGGGGCTCGTGCTATGCACAGTCTGCAGAATTATGGCGAGGATGAGCCAGTCTATGACGGCAATGCCCGCACATTTAGCTCTACCTACCATGCTGGCACCGGCACACTTCAGTTGTACGCCCATCACGTCACTGGGCCGAGGGCAGGGGAAGAGCCACCGGAATACCATATGACTCAAATTGACAGCTGGGGAATGACCGGTAACATTGACACGTTTAGACGGGGGGCAGCTGCATTCAGGAATGCCAGAGACCTTGGTTGCCGACATCGAGAGACTCTCATTCAGGCAGCCAACGGTAGGGTTTCGCAAGTGCTAGGGACTCGAGCGGGGAATACGAACCAGATTTGCGAAAACACCGCGCTGCATGAAACTGCGTCTCAAGTCGAAGCGGCGACATGGCAGGATTCACACGATGAGCTTCAACAACACATTACCAAGTCATTTGTTGAAGACGACGAAGACAATGGCGAGGCACCCACCACTCCCGAGCATCATTACGCGTCCGACGAGCCAGAGGAGACGGACCGAAACACGGCAGGACCAGGGACGGCTGATCCATCGATGAGCTTCGTGTCGAGTTTCACAAATTTAAGCACAGATACCTCGCGACCAAAACGTGCCCGAGAGTCATTTAGCTCCCCTACACAAGGCCGACGCTCATCGAAGAGCCGTTCACGAGCTACCGCAAATCGGCCACCAGTTGTTTCGGCCACAACTACTGCACAACCACCCGAGCCACGTGATCCATGTGTGTGATATTGCGTTTTCACGAGTTGTTTGAAGGGAAATATGAGTTGACCTGCTTATATTGGAGAAGCCCAACGTAAGAACGAGAGTTCTCGATGCAGGAACTGTCAAGGAACCCGTCAGCGCCGACGAAGGAGAGACGTTCTCAGTTTGTAGTTGTCATGCATTACGCTCTCGTATTAACCATGGTTTCTTGCGTTATCCTGACGTGGACAACCCCGCCGGAAAGATAGATACATAGCGATGCTTGTGAATATTCCCAAGCCCTCCTGAAAGTGTAGGTGTCTGCCAGTTATAGTTGACTACCATTTCGCAGCGTACCAATTCAGCTATTCCGTCTTTGCCACGATACCATCTTTATCGCATGAGGTTATTCTCCGGCGTGCGCGTGTCCAAGTCTATTGTCCAGGTGGTGGTACGACGGTTGCGTGATCGATTTCGATCACCATCACGCGGCATCGCTTAACGTTCCAGAGCAGGTTAGTCTCACGTTCGTCTAGTGGCTCACACCATTCTCATAGATCGTTTGTATGGGTCGCTGCACTTCCCATTCTAGATTTAACGACGCCGGATCCATCGCCACCAAACCAAATGTAGGAGCCTAGGTGATTTGGTTGTCGTTCGCCTGAGTGGATCCGAGTGCGTTCTGGAAAACTGTCCCACACCAAAAAAGAGACGCCAGAAATACTTTCCAATGCTGTACTCTTCCCCGAAGACTGGTCGCCGCACATTTGGGACAGAGATATGTAGTGACCGAAACCTTGGGAGCGGAGCGAGTTCACGGCGTCGAGTAGGTGCAGCTGCTCTCTGGAACATAACTACTCCAGGCCCTGCGCTGTACGCGACTTCGTTGCCTCGCTCATCGACGAAAAGGTTCAGTTGTGGTTTCTTCCGCAATGGTGCGAGGGGTCTGATTAAGTATACCTAAGCGAGTTAGGCGGCGTTCTGCTCTCTGCAGTCCACTGCGCCGGGAATCACAAACAAATGAGTGGACGCTGGGGAAAGAGGAAATAAGTGAGACAAAAGGATGCCGGAGTCTGACTCGATTGGCTGACCAGGTTCAAACGACAGCAACGCTGCAGCTGCTGAGCCGTAACCATCCTACAGCTACCTAATGCCTTCCAGCGCATGCAGCCACATTGGCCGGGCATCGATACATGCCCAATTCCATTCAGCGCAGCTTTACCATGCTTTCGCGCATTTCGAGTGAATTGATCCTGACGCGCCGCTGGAAATTCGGGCATACCTTACTGTATTCCCTCCAGCTTTACCTCCCGATGCACTGCGTCGCAATCTGGGGACTCAGTGAGATGACTACGACCTCGAAACGGATGACTGGGCAAACTATGTCGCCACTGTACGAAAGGACCTTTTATACAGACTTGGTCCGCCTCTGCTCATAACACCGTGTTGCGGCTCGCCCGCGGCTGCATGGATCGAGCTTGAGAGAATGATCTCACTGTTGGCAGCCGTTAAGAAGCGTGGAAGAACCATGACGCCGGAAGAGCGACTTGAGGTCTTTAGCGGAAACGGGCGCTTGAAGCCGGTTCCTGAGAGCTGTTGCGCAAGCGCAAGCTGCTTTGGTCCATCCAGTGTCGACCACAAAGAAGCAGTGACCAAGACACCGGTTGCTTTCTTGTCAGCATTAGAGAGAGTATTGATATACCATACAGGGCACCTTGTTTTCTGAACAGTCAACCTTTTTCTAGGCGCTCCAATAGGCCAAGGTATCCCACACAATGGCGCCATTATCGTCCATCAATGCGTTCCCGGAACTATCGGCCCAGTAAAACGCACCAGAGTCACAGTGCAGCCGACGCTGGTACCCCCACGGCCTGTCCGTCTCCGTGCCGTTAATCTTCCACACAGGCACGCCGTTGAAGAAATAACGGCGGTGCGCGGTCACGTCGTTGAGCTGCAGGCCTGGGTTAGCGGTGCATCCCTGGCAGCGGCGGAAGCCCTGGACTAGGAAGCGGTAGAGGGCGTAGCGGAGCGGGGTGCCGCCAACGTTGGCACGGGGGATGACCCAGCAGTCGACGGGGCAGTTGGCGTCCTTGATATCGGCAACTTTCGCGGCGCGGAACTGGAGCATGAGTAGAGTCTCACCGTCAAAGCTCAGGATCTGAGGGCAGGCATATTTGTAGGCATATCTGTTGTCGCAGGGTTCGGGAAAATCAGCAACCCATGTGAGTGGCCTGGATCGGCTTTGGTGTGTGTGTGTGTGTGTGTGTGCGACGCGGGAAAAGCCTTGCTCACCCTCTAAGCTCCTGCGGGAAAAGCCTTGCTCACCCTCTAAGCTCCTGCGAGAAGTTGCGCTGGGCGCCCGTGAGCCTGCCGGCCTGCCACTGGGCGGCCGTAATGAGGCACCTCTTGAACTCGCCGATGACAAGGTGGCGTCGGTTTGCCGGCTGGCCCACCAGAGACACGGAATAGCCTATGTCAACTGTCTCGTTGTGCGACACCTCGAGGTCGATGGGCTTGTCGTGGGAGGCCTGCAGCAAGTTCGGGTAGGTGGTGAAGAGAGCCAGAACGGGGTTCGAGATCTCGGTATGGAACCAGTTTATGGCGTCTTCTTCCATGCAGAGACGCCACTGGCGGGGGTTGGGCGGGTATACGGGCTGTGCGATTCTCACGGCATCATCCTCCATCTCTGGGAGCAAGATATCGTCGATGCGTGCCTCGATGGCATTGTTGTGGTTGGGGCCGAGGGTGCGTGTATGAACGTTAAGGATCGCGATGGGTGGAAATGCCTTAGACCACTTTTTGTCGCTACCGGATTCCAGGTGGGTCTGATATGTGTAGTTCGTCGGGTGCTGCCATAGCATTTTGCTGCCTCTGAGTGCCATAGTAACGAGGCAGAGTAGGGTATCACGGCTAATGCTGGTAATGTCTTCGGAAAGAATTGGATCTCTCTTTATTTTGTATTTGTCTTTTTCCTTGGATAGTATGCAAAGAAAAACAGAAGGGTTTGGCTTAGGTTGTTTGACCCTTTATAGATGGGGTAGATACTCTGGCTCTAGGCAGCAGCCCGTGCACGTGACACTACACTCAATCAGGCACTGTCCTCGCCGCTCAGCATGCTCGCCTCCTTTCTTTCTATTTAAAAACATACATGTCCATGATATGATCATGAACAAAGCGACAGCTGCCAGAGTAATACAGGTAAGATATTCTTAGACTACTTTTCCTGCTTCTTTTTTAACAGTTCCGAAATTAACCTTGGCAGTCTAGTTCACCTTTGCTGGTTCGCCCCTAAGGGCTCAGGCCGAGCGCGTCGACCGTGTCCACGCCAATGTCCTATTCATCACTCTTATCCGCTCCAAGCTTATGGAATATGTTGCCACAGGCCTGAGTCTCCTACCTGGCTTCCTCCTTCGGCCCTTGCAGCACCTGCTGCCACCCCAATTCTACCTTCCCGGCCGTCTCGTTCTCAAGACTCGTAAACCGGATTGGGGCGATGAATTTGCCAATGAAAAGGTCATGTATCAAAGACTTGAGCCGCTGCAGGGCCGCATTATGCCACGCTTCTTAGGGGATGCAGAATTTAATGGTATACCCTCGATTGTGCTGTCGCGTCTAGAGGGTTTGCCCTCATATAGGCAGGGTCCTGCAGCAATGCCGGCGGAGGATTTTGAGCGGCAGCTCAAGGTTCTTCTTCAGGAATTTACCAAGTTTGGGGTTATTTATGATGATCCAAAGCTAGATAACTTTCTGGTGGTCAAGGGAAAGGTTATGGTAGTTGATTTGGAGAGTGTATGTGAGGAAGATAAGCAGGACCAGGAGCTTGCTGTTCAATCCCATCGTCTACATATTATGCCACAGTATAGAAGGTACTTAGAAAGTCTTTCTAATCATAATAGCTAGTATTAACATTGTATTGAAAATTAGGAAATGGTATATATCGACTATTTCCTAGTCCATTCTAAAGACACGTGTTGTCTTGCCTTGCTATCTCTGGCTGACCGCTGACCTACATTATACTAGGAAAGAAGCTATCACCAACTCGACCGGCTGGACTAGCCCACGACCTTCCTATGCCGAAATCGCGCGAACGCCACCTGAAAGCCACCGAAGCAACGTGAGGACTCTCGACAATCTATACAACCAACACACAAGCTCAGGCCATCCCATCTATTGCACAATCGAAATTCTGGAAACTGAAGGCAGTGCGAATGAGAAAGTGACAGCCAAGACGATCCGAACGTTCTTTGAAGACAGTTGGAGAGAAATTACCCACAGCCCGAACACTCGACTACGAACACCATCTCATCCGTGTGGATGGCGTTCTCGCGCTGCCACGCTCGACGAAGAAGGAAACGACTTGCCAGGGGTCGCGGAAGCCTTCAGTGGAGCAAACGACACCGATGTTTTGAAGGTGACTTGGCTGAGCGATAGGCGCTTGAAAGCCGACAGTTCGTTACTTGTTGAACTGAAGAGGTCATCTGAAGCTCGCCAACACTCGTCTAATGTCATCAGTCTTGCTTGTTCCTCTGCTTTATCGGCGTGTTGTCGCTCCTTCTGTTGTCCTTTCTCTGCTTGCTTGGCACGCTTCTCTGCCTCTTGGAGAAGCTTTTTTAATTGTCTAGCATCTATCTGGAAGTTGTTGGATGTCGAACTGTACGTAGCTGATGTATCACGCCACAAACTTGACACTAGCACAGCAGATGGTTACGAACCATCGTCATCCAGCCCGCGTGAGGCAACCCGCATTATTCCCCGGCCTATGTTTCCTCCCTATAGGCACCGGCCGTTTCTGCAGAAGCCAGTGCTGTTCCCTCCTCCTCCCTCTTCCATTTCTGAGCAGCAAACCGTGTCCAGATGCATAAAACGCAAAGCCCATACGATATCAATATCATACCGCATCTCTCACGAAGAGGATCAAGTCGGCTGCGGCGGTTCGTTAAGCCTCATACTTTCCATTGAAATTGTAGACAACTTTTGAAGTAAGGGAGATGAAGTAAAAGAGGAGAATTAATAGAACTAATGCGTAAGAGGTGAATTAGAGAGGAAAATTAAGAGAATTGGCGCGTAAGAGAAGAGAGTTAAGAGAATCGGCGCGTAAGAGAAAATTGGCGCGTAAGAGAAGAGAATTAAGAGAATCGATGCGTAAGAGAAGAGAGTTAAGAGAATTGGCGCGTAAGAGAAGAGAATTAAGAGAATCGATGCGTAAGAGAAGAGAGTTAAGAGAATTGGCGCGTAAGAGAAGAGAATTAAGAGAATCGATGCGTAAGAGAAGAGAGTTAAGAGAATTGGCGCGTAAGAGAAGAGAATTAAGAGAATCGATGCGTGATAAGCGACTAGTCATGGGGAGACATCACCAGCAGCTACCCAACATCTGGGGTGCCTCAGCTCAATGTGCAGATAATTTTACAAATACGAGTACTGTACGTCTTCGTATTTCATAGTATTTCAGTCGGATATTTCTGCTAGTCTTGCCCTTTTGTGTCCTTGGCCCTCCATGATGTCCCGTACCTTGATACCAAGCTGGGATGCTTGCTTAACCACTATTACGTTTGTTCCCGTCGCCATTATCATGTCGAGACACTTACCTGGTGATGCCAGATTACGGCCATATATATCAAACAAAGAGCATTTTTGCCGCATGTACTCTGCTGCAAGTTGCTTAACTCGCGAGGGTGCATCCGCATTAATATGGACTCGGTTCGATTCCTTCAAGTTGCCATTCGAGTCAA
The DNA here is from genome assembly GCF_001636725.1 of Cordyceps fumosorosea ARSEF 2679. Classification (NCBI taxonomy): domain Eukaryota; kingdom Fungi; phylum Ascomycota; class Sordariomycetes; order Hypocreales; family Cordycipitaceae; genus Cordyceps; species Cordyceps fumosorosea. The sequence goes on along the minus strand of NW_017387386.1, from coordinate 8,132 downwards.
TGACAGACTTGAAAATGATACACGTTGGTGGAGAATGAGATGCTCCTTTCGCGGAATGCATAACTTTCTCTAACCGCTCTTCATCTGGAACTTTCAGTCCTCTGAAATTGAAGTGACTGTTTCCTCGTCGCCTTTGCGCCATTGGTGTAGCTGCAGTCTGTAGGTGAATCGGCACTGCAGAAGAAGCAACAGTGAGCTCTTCCGCTTGCTCTTGTAGAGAAATGACTGATCCATCATAGGCAGGGCTTTTCTCTTGAACTCTCTCTTCGTCTGCCATAAACTCGTCATACTTTTCGGCCACGATGTCGTCGAATGCCAGTCTCGAAGAGCAACTATTTCGTTCCGCCTTGGAACACTTTTGAAGCCTCGCTAGTGCAGCTTGCTCATGAGATACCTGCTGTTTGAGTTCCGTAAGTTTCTCCATTTCAATTGCCGTATCCAACTTTAGTTGCTGTAGCGTGATTGCTTCTTCCATCATCTGAATCTCGTGATCTAACCCGCTTTCAGCCTCAGGCGCATTGTTATTACCACCATCATTCTCTTGTGTGGCCACACTCGAAATGAGAATCTCCTGGCTTACAGCTGGAGACAATGTTGACTCTCCAAAATATGCTCGGTACACTGACATTCGGACGAAGAGCGAAGTGACATGGTTCCGGTTATCATCAATGTCGCTGCTGATTTTCGGTAAAAAGAGCTGGAGCTTGTCATGCGTATGGTCGGCTGCATCCGGTAGTCCATGTCTCGCGGGGTTTTTAGACCGGTTGGTGTATGATTGCGTACGTTTTGTCTCCGAAGCGACTGGGCGAGCTTTCGCAAATATGCCAACAATTTGTGTTGCGAGCTGGTCCAGGTTGTCGTATTCAAACGAACCAGGCTTTCGAGCAGCAAGAAGAGCTTCGCTGGCAATAACCCAATCAGCTGAATGCGACAAAATTTCGTGGATTTGGTCGGACTCAAACCCAAGACGCAAAGCTATAGAAGCGAGGCCATGTAAAGCACCGACATCAACCCTAGGCCGTGCCTTGGCCAGGACATTTTTTCGCTGCAATTTAGCAGGCAGATTCTCGTATTCGCGAAACGCCGCTAACCAAAGTTGTTGCATGCCCAATCTGAGACGGGTGTCGCGGTTACCGGCGATACTGCCAAAGCGTACATCGGATACTTGGACAACACACCTATCCTGGACTTGCCCAATGTCGGTAAACATGTCTGTCAGACGACGTGAAATACTATCTTTAGATTCAACACCCACGATGTTCCTCAAGCCGCACGCAACATTTTCCAGGAACTTGCGATCCTCAAAAAAAGTGAACAAGGATGGGATCAGGCATTGAGTCGAGTAGTCACATACTCTCGACCATAGTGCTTCGCGGTATTCCTCGGGAATTTCGGTGAAAAGTTTTCCACTCCTAAATAAGCTCGATAACTCATCTCGATCGACATGAGATGCGCCCGGTGCTTTGCCCTGAAGACTCTTCACAGTGCTTTTGTCAATTTGTCGCATGAGATTCGAATCCCCCTTACAAATCTCATGCCACCACTGGTAGATATGTTCTAGATACGTAATATTTTGCTACCTAGATTAGCGAACGGAGTTCCTCGTGTGAACAATAAACTTACTTGTTCACATCTCATAGATATCATGGAATTGACCACTGAGAGTCGCATACCATCAAATAGTGCTGGAATTTGCAGCAAAGTATTGAAGGCTTTGGTATATCCTCTGTGGTTATCAAGTTCTTCGAAGTTCTTCCGAAGGGGCGAAACTGCGAGTCTGCCCCTCCAAAGCTTTTCGAAAAAAGTGTTCGCTTCGCCTTGGACTCCTTGATATTCGCGGATTTTACGGTAGAACTCTCCGTCACTGGGCTCTTTCTTGTACTCGAAATCTTCCACAAGCTTTCTTTTCAGTTCAACACTAAGATCTGGGGATTTTGTCAGCTATCTGGTCATAACTCTAAAGAGGCAGCTCACCGTCTAAGAATAGATCCACATCCCAGCGTTTCTGGGAACCCTCAAGCACCTCTTCCGCCGCAGCTAAACGATCATGTCCTTGGAGACACTCAAGTGTGGTTGTAGAAGGAATTTCGAGTTTCGGATGTGGAAATGAGCTCGCTATAAGACTAGCGATGGAAATCTCCGAGCGATCAAGGGCTTTTTCTAAGTCTTCGTGACGGATAAGGACCTTGGCTCGGTATCTGCCACCGGCCTGGCACGATTCGAGCTCTTCGCGAAATAAAATTTTCAGAGACGCAACGCTTGTAGACTCTTGAACCCCAATTCGTTTTGGAAAGGAAGTGTTATATCGGATTGCGTCCAGCCGAATGCTTGCTGTTCCGCAAAACTTGGCTCGACGCTCCTCCTCGATGCGCTGGCTAGCCGTTGGCATGCTTTTGGTTCCCAAAGCCAAAGTAATATTTCGTAGTCTTCAGCAAATACACAAGCGCCACTGGACAAAGCGGTGGGGGTAGCTATCAGTAACTATATAAGCTAGGTATGACCAAAACTGGCCAAAACTGGTCAACCAAATCCAAAAGTGAGCCGTCAATTCGTGAAAAGGTTTTGTATTGCCATACACGGTACATACTGTACCGGTGAGCTGCGAGATCTGGTAACAAAAGTCGTGCTGCGGCCGAAAGCGGTGAGGTTGTTGGCGGAGCTTTCACTTCCGGGGAGTTCATAGCGCACGGCTCGAGAGACACTGTAAATTAAAATTCATAGATCGTTGCATGTGCCAATTTTCGCGGGAAGTTCACACAGACACTTGTCGTTTCCTATTTTTTTTTAGAATCATTTTGCGGACGCGAATATACAGCGTACGAGTGCCAAAGAGTCCACTACCGATAGTAAAAACCAACTTACAGAAAGGTTTGCTTCGTTCCACGACGTGATAAGTTTGCTGCTTGCGGACAGAAATGCTCGCCGTGAAATGGTCGAAAGGGCCGAAAACAGTTGCCTTCTTCACAACTGGCTCGCCACTACTATAAATTGCGGCATCAGTCCACACCAAGCAATGCTGATCAGCAATCACAATGGCCCCGCAGAAGAGAAACCAGACGGCAGACAATCAGCAAACAAAACCCAAAGAACAGAAGACAAAGCAGCGAGAGAAGAATGGCATCCCGAAAAAAAGTGACTCTGACAAGACAACAGAAACCTTGACGAAAAACCTCGAGGCCGCAGTGAATGCGTACGAAAAAGCAGATGACGGCAAAAAAGCGGAAATGCAGAATCAAGTGAATGTTCGTCAACCCCTTGATGAGCCGGATGCGATGACCGTGGACGATGAGAAGCCGCCAGTAGAGCAAAACATGAAAAAAGAGCCTGAAGAGGGCAGCATGTTCGTGTCAATGACTACCGGCGACCTGAATCATCCGTCAGAGAATGGCGAAAGCTTGCCGTCAGACCAAAAGCCGTCGTCCGACACGGAGCAGGACCTAGAGATGTCCAGTGACAACAACCACGAAAAGCGTCCAGCGCCGAAAGTCGGCTTCCAGTATGGCTTGGCAACACCCTCAACAGAGGCAGAAGACGAACTGGACTTGGTACGAGCAAATCCCGTGCGTGAGATATTCCACGACGGCGCGTCTGAAAACGTAGGCTTTGCGAGGCTCGCTTTTGGCCGTCCTTTCGACATCGAAAGACAAGGGCCACCGAACGCCGCAAGATTTAGATTCAAGCGTCATAACGATGGGTACCTGGGCAAGAGTCTCGACGATATTTCGTACGGGACCGAAAGACAGCTCAACGGCGGAAAGCTTTATCAGTGCGGTGACATGTTGTCAATCCAAGGTGTTGCCTGGCAACCTCTCAAAGGGATCGACCACTACTCGTCACTTGCGCCCCGCAATTGGAAACAGGGAAGCAGAACAGTACGGCCTCCGATGCGTATCATGGTGAAATGGATAGTCAAGGGTGAGGACGGTAAGGCTGTGGAAGATAAGAATGGGCGGAGAGTAACGGCAACGAGATGGGAAAAGCGTGATGCTGTGTGGAGGTGCTGGGAAGACGAACGAGGCCATGGAGGTGCCACAGTTCTGTGTGAGGAGGAGTTGAGACTGGGTGAAGCTGTCATTTTGGAAAAGGGAGACACCGTTTCACTTTGTGACTTTGTGATCCTCACTGCTGCCTATCGATGCGAGGAACGATTCAAGGAATGGCAATCGAAGCAGCGACCGGGGAGAGACCGCTCTCCTACTCCTGGCCTGCCTCTGTTGAATAGCAATGAGAAGCAGCCGGGTAGTGGAGAAAGCTCCGATGAGGCGCGGTCACCCCAGCATGCAAACAACCCCGAGGCTGAGGATCCCGCTGGCACTACCCACTAAGTAGTCGCTGGTCGAGGCTGCCATGGCTGGTCCAATGATGGGTGCAGTAAGCTTAGCAGAGGTGTAGAGATATATAGGTACTTGTGTCACGGGTTTCTCTTGTTTATTACAATGGATTGTATGCGCCTTTGTTGCACTGATCAAACTACACGAAACGCTCTCAAAACCGTGATGGCAGCAGCGCCAGTGGCCATCTAGCCATCTGGAGAAATATAGATAGTGGGGATTAGTTACGATGGCCGACCCTAGGCTCGCACATACAATCACCTTGCAGGGTCCATCTACGGGTTTACCGGCACGTTGCACTTTCACTGGAGCTTTATATCCACGATCTGTACATTCATTGATCTAGCGGGAAACTTGTTCGCTACCCTGCACATTCTTTTTATGAACAGCGCCGCTAGGTAGATAGGTAGGTGGCATCTCAAACTCAACATGTCGGCACTGCCTTCTCTTCGAGCGTGTCTCAGAACCGTTCTCTGTAGTTCGGCTGTCAGCTAGAGAATAGTCGAAAAAGTCCTCCATATCGCGATAGAATTTATCGTCAAATATTCTGAGCTATATAGATTTAGTTTGACAGCATACGCTTTTCATTTTGGCTGGGGACTGACGTCATGGGATGGCTGCATATCGAAGGTAGAGGCCGAGCCTCCTTGGAGTCGTGTTGGGACGGTCGACTGTATGCTACGCTCAGGGATATGAATCCTCGAATCAGTAGATTCTGGAATCATCAGTCAGTATGCGGCCTATTCTTCACGGATTTTAATAGACGAGTTCCATTTATGAAGCCATATTGAACTGGCTGCCCTGCGGGCTGCTTTGGACACAATCAGCTACCGACGGCTGGAGTGGCTTCCTTGATGGCGAGACTGTTGACCTCAATCGGCCTTAACCTGCCGCAGCCAAAATGCCACTAATGAACCGCCGAAGGGAGCGGCTTGGCGTGAGAGTGGACAGGCGGGGTGTAGACCAATGGCCGGCACCAGGAAGAAAAAATACAGCCAGGCAAGCGAACAGTCAAATCCGGCAGCGTCAATGAAAAAAGAAACCCACTGGCCATCGTCTAACCTGTCGCAAAAATCGTGCCCATGAAAAACACAATGCGCTGAGACAAGTCGGCAAAAAGAGAAGAAATTGACCGATGCAGAAATCACCAAGCGGATGAGACCAAGGGCGCCCCGTGAGGAAGGGCAGAAAAGATACATCGGTCGAGGAAGAAAGGGGAAAAACGAGACGAAGAACGGGAAGTTGACGAATTATCACACCACTAACGACATTGGCTTTCAGCAGTAGATGAATTTGGTCAAATAGTGCGCAACGTGTTCACTGGCTAACTGCTTTGGCGAATTTGGACATGTTGAATCCTACATGAAGACCATAGCGACCAACGAGCTGGTCATGAACTTGCTGCGCAAAGTCAGCTTGCGAAGTAAACAACCAAGTCCAAAGCGACATCGGGGGTCACAGCCAGCACGCTACCACAGCGTCGGGCAAAACTGGCTACGCCAAAACCGTGAACGGGGCGAAAAGCCACCTAGCATCACGTAGGCTGCCAGAAAGTGGTTGCGCCGATGCGGCAACCGTCACTGCATGCCAAGCGGTGGCTGCTCCTGTCTGACCTGCAGGCCAACCATGAGGAACCAGGCAAAGCACTCCGTTCCTTGAACCCCACGAAGGCCAGGCTGCTCCTTTGACCGTTCGCAGCACTGATGCTACGCAGTAGCGGATAGGTGCATTACTGAGCTAACTGGTGGCGTGCTATTGATGGAGACTATAGGGCTGCCTAGCCTCAGGCCACTGGGTACGGACCGTATCATCAACACCTAGCTTAGCCGCTAAACGGCGGGCGAACAGCGAGTTGCGCCCCTAACGTATTTTCTCAACACCTGAAACTAAACATCATGCGATCTATCCCATCACCTATCAGTCAGAAGTATAGTCTGTGCATTCTCTGACGGTCCGGTCCGGATGCACAGATTGCTCAGCCAGCCGTGCTGGAGGTGGCTTTTAGCAGCTGGTCATCCGCAAGAGGCTTTGCATACAAAGAGACTTACGTACAGTATTAGAATGAATATGTCGTCGGAGTTCTCTGCGTGAATTTACCGCCCCGCGACTGCTTTGAGTCACGACCGCCAACATGGCATCACTATGGATCGCCTTCGTTGGTGGCTTCGCGCACGATATTGGCAAACCAGAGCTGTTGATTTCGTTCCACGTCCGCCCTTTCTTTCCGCAAGGCTTGCAAAAGTAGAGAATGCCCGATCAGGTACCGAAGGCAACGGTTCTTCTGAGAAGCTTCTCGTCGAATCTTGCTGGCAGCCGTGCGTGCTAGGGCGTCAATCTCTGTGTAGTTCATGAATGCCGCAGCACTTAGATTACGACGGTCAATACTAGGAATAGTAGACTGGCCTGCATCCGTGAAATAGGTGGGAAGACCATCCCTCTGAATGACGTGGGTGAGTATATACCCCATATAGACATACCATTTATTGTCACTTTCGTCGCAGTCTCATTGGCTTCCTCGTTGTCTCTGAGGCTTGGTCTCCTGGTATTTAGTAGATCGACTGGAAATAGACTGCCTCGTGCATCGAATGATGTTTTTGCCTCAAAAAACGTTTGTCAACAGATTCTTTACATTCTCCCCTTCACTATCGCCACTCCTCAATATGAGAAAGTTGTGACGGCTATTGTCACAAACACCGTAACGATTTGTCCTATGTCTGGGACCTGGTCCGGTAGCACAAGGTAAACACACATTTACAGGGGCGAAAAGGACGCGGACTTCTCACATTCATAGAACTGCCTACACAATCGTCTCCGACACTCCTGCTACGATCAAAACAACCATTGCAAGCGGTGAACCCGAGCGATTGCAATGGTCCCACGCTACGTCCCCTGCCAGTCAAGTGCCATCCACCGCTGCGGACACGGTCATGACAAGTACCCACTGGGCCACCGCAACTGTTTTTAACATTCTGGAGAAGAATGATACTAGTGACAGAGTACCCGAACCTACCAGTATCGCCATGTGTCTTGGCCATGAGCACAACTCCATGTTGGCTTCGCTAGCATGTCACTCATTCGAAAACCTGAGTCGCACTGATATGGGCAGCCGTGGCCTGTTCCGCGGCACTTCCGGTCACAGCCGTCCAACATCACTGTTTACTCTGCCTGTTTCTACGTCGAGTTTTGTAAGCAGCGGTGCCAGGTTGTTATACCCGTGGTACTTTGTTCTGATTGCGGCATTTGCATTTACTCTGTAGCATTCAATACATAGTAGCATAAGTAGTCTTCCATTCCATATCTTGCAATTCATTCTATCAATGCGACAGGCGGAAACATGTGTTTTTCAGCATTGCGTGTCACGGAAAGATGGACAAGCGCTGCCATATCTCGGGGATGGGCCAGTGCGCTACCCCGTGTGCCATGGATCTCCTATTCAGCATCGCCAGCCGCGTATACTATGCGTGGACGCTAGCGACTACCTGGTAGTTTTCTATCTGTGGGCGAGGCTGACTCCTACGGACATGCCGGCAACCTGGCAACTTCATGTAAAAAGGGAGAACTGGCACATATTGTTAGCGTCGAATCGAGTCAGCGCTCAGTGGCCATAACCAGTGTGCATGTCTAGCTGCCCGTTCGATGTTGTGGCCTAAAATGTACTGCCGCGCTACTGCTGCTGCAATTTGGATGGCGTATAGTCATGCATAACTGTCTTATTAGGTGATGTAGCTTGAAAGATGCCTTTCCCACCATTTGTATGCCCATTAGTGTTTCCTTTACAGCAAACTTCCGTCTGATATAGCT